>NW_025976841.1:0-7235 GCF_021869965.1 Rhincodon typus | reverse complement strand
CTAACGTAACATACAAAATACCATGCAAGGACTGTGAGAAACATTACACAGGCCAAACTGGAAAAAAGCTGACAATAAGGATACACAGACACCAACCAGCCACCAAGAGACACGACCGATTCTCACTGGTCTCAATACACAAGGACAAAGAAGGACACAAATTTGACTGGGACAACACATCCATTATAGTACAAGTCAAACAGAGACAGTCCAGGGAATTCCTGGAGGCCTGGCATTCCAACCGGAACTCCATCAACAAATACATTGAATTAGACCCCAATATACAAACCACTGAGAAACAGAACTGGAAGTAACACCAACCACCCCCAGCAAACCGAGGGATATAAATAACAAGTAGGACAGAACATCAACGCTTCACCGGAGGCGCGCTGACGATGTTACCTAGCAGGATGACAAAACTTCTGCAACCAAACACACCAACTCGGCGAGCAAGTCTACAACCTCATGCATAACCCGAGCTACAAATCTGCTCAAAAACGTTAAAGGTCTATCAAGGTCAAATCATCAATTTCCATGGGAATACCTCTGGTACCTTTTCCAGTAATATTACATTAAAATTATTACGTGAATAAGCATTTGACTTTTTGCTGTTCTGAAATAGTGACAACCTTCTGTACATCTTTTAGAAGAAACCTATGCTTTTAAAGATATAACATTTTTTTGTTATAGCTGAGGACTGCTTATGTCTGAGGCTTCTTTTGTACAACCATGCTGACATGGGACTCCTAATATATGTGTTTGGCCTTCTCTTTGTGTTGATTGTCTCTAGAGTGTGTTTACACATAAATTGGATTGATTCTGTTGGTCTCCTGTGATAAGATTATCCTTCTCCTCTCTGTAAGTCTTCACAGTTTCTCCATCCAGCGCAATTTGAATGGTTTTGTTCAAAGTGAAATTTTCCTTGGACTATAAATCTGAAAAAGACTTAGCAACAATTCTAACAATTATGTCTGAGATGAATTTAGATTGCAAAGCTCCACAGTCAGTTTTCCACCAATATGCACAAGTCATTAAAAATTTGGAAGATGGGAACAAGAGTAGGCCATACAGCCCCTCAAGCCTGTTCCGCCATTCAATAAGATCATTGATCTGTTGATCTGTGGCCTAACTCCATAGACCTGCCTTTGGTCCAAATCCCTTGATACTTTTGCTTAACAAAAATTTATCCATCTCAGATTTAAAACTAACAATTGATCTAGGATCAACTGCCAATTGTGGAAGAGAGTTCCAAATCTCTACCATCCTTTGTGTGTAGAAGTGCTTCCTAACATCTCTGCTGAACCTAATTTTTAGATTATGCCACCTAGTTAATAGAATCATAGAATCCCTACAGTGTCGGCACGGGCCATTTGGCCCATCAAGTCCACATCGAAGTCCGAAGACCCATGCCTACCGTATCCCTGTAATTCTGCATTTTCCCTGGCTAACCCACCTAACCTGCACATCCTGGACACTGTGGGCAATTTAGCATGGCCAATTACCTAACCTAATCTTTGGACTGTGGGAGGAAATTGGAACATGCAGAGGAAACCCCAAAAGTTGTAGAACAGTGGAAAGGTTTCTTCATTTACCCCATCTTTTCCTGTTAATATCTTGAAGACTTCAATCAGATTACCTCTTACCCTTCTAAATTGTATATACAAAACTAGCCTAATTTGTTTAATCTCTGCTCACAACAACCTCTGAAGTCCAAGTATCATCTTTGTAAATCTACGTTGTACTCCCTCCAAGGCCAATACTTCCTTCCTAAGGTGTGGTGCCCAGATCATCTCATAGTACTCCAAGTGGGGTCTTAACCAGGGTGTTGTATTACTGAAGCATAGCTTCTGCATCCTTATACTCCAATCGTATAAATATAAAGGCCGGCATTCTATTAGTCTTCTTGGTTATTTTCTGTACCTTCTCATGGCATTTTAAAGATCTACACACCTGAACCTCCAAATCTCTTTGGACATTCACTGTATTTAACTTAGCACTATTAAAAAGGACCCTGATCAATTCTTTTTCAATCCAAAATGGGTAACCTCACATATAGTTACATTGAATTCCATTTGCTACAGTTTTGCCGATTCACTTAATATTTACAAAGCCTAACTTTGTGTCGTCAACATATTTGGACGTATGACTTTCTGTGCAATTATGGAGTCCCCTGGATGGTGAAATCTTCTGTTAACTATTACTCTTTCAAAGACATTGTTCTCAGATTGAAGAAATTATCAAAAGCTGTTAGAACTTCCTCAAAAGTGTCTGTATCTTTTTTAAGATTGAGCTAACCTAGTTCAAAATGGTTAAGAAATAGGTTAGCTCAATGTAAGGAGTTTAGCTGAAAGCTCTAGACCAGATGTGTTTGTTTACAAACCTGAAGGGATTATTCAAAGCTAAGAAAGTCTAAGCTCAGTTGTATGAAGATTCAAGAAAGAAGCAATCAGATTCTTAAGATTGAGAATTGAAATGACAGTTAGTTTAAACCCTGTAGATGTAATATAGCATGGAATGTGTGAGTTCTGTAAAGTGGTGCTTTCGGGATTAATGGGGTTGTATTTTAATTTGTGTTTTGAAACCTTTAAATTGTTTAGTTTATACTATTGTACCTTCATTTCTTTTATGTAGTAAACTTCCGTTTTTGCTTTTAAAATCAAATCTGCAGCATTAAGTGCTTGTGTTTCAGTGAAAGGTAGCCTCATTCAAATGAAAAGAAAAACAAAATATGATCTATCAAGCCAGATTTCAGTCAGGGATTTGACTTGTCAAGTAATAACATCAGAAATTGTAATATTAATATGATAACATTGTATTAAATTTGCAGCATTCAGCATTAAAAAATTGCACTAAGTCAAAGGTTGATAATCTGGCATTGCCCCTCACTGACAGCATCTACAAAGCCATATTGCTCATGGCATACAGATGGCATGATTAACTATCCTTCATGATTACAACCCTATTCTCTTGTTGTGGTCACTGCATAACCACCAACCCACATGGTTTGCCTGTCCATAGCTACATCCTGTTTGAATACCATCTCTAGGTTACTGCTACTCTGCCCTGAATGCCCACTGGTGATCCACATCTTGTCACCATCCTCTCATCTACTGAAAACGGGTGTCAATGAGGCCCTGCCTGCCTTGTGTCACCCGACTCAGCTAAGCTCTGCCAAACACAAGGAAAGCTTCCTCCTCCCAATGTCCTTATCCTCCTCCTCGTTGGAATTCTTGCCCAGTTCTGCCATAAATCTCACCACCACCCATATCGTTCAGACCCATATAAGACTCAGCTCATAGAATGAAAATACTGAGAGATTGTAGAGCTGTGGGATGCAAAGGAATCATAAAAAGCCAGTATGATGGTACTGCAGGTTATTAGGAAAACTACCTAGGTAGTGTCTCCCACCCATCCTCCTCCTCTAACCAAAAAAAAAGGTTCTGAGCGCTGATTTGGTAAGGCTACTAGTTTTTTTTTTTATTTGTCTGTTTGGGAATTCAGAACAGTGGGAATGGATGTTAGGGCAGTTGTATGCTCCTCCTGTAGAATGTGGGAGGTAAGGGTCACCACTAGTGTCCCCACTGACTTCATCTGCGGGAACTGCACCCAACTCCAGCTCCTCGGAAACCATGTTAGTGAACTGGAGCTGGAGCTGGATGAACTTCGGATCATTCGGGAGGCTGAGGTGGTAATTGAGAGGAGTTACGGGGAGGTAGTCACACCTCAGGTACAGGAAAAAAGTAGATGGGTTACAGTCAGGGGACTGTGCAGGGATCCCCTGTGGCCATTCCCCTCAAAAACAAGTATACCGTTTTGGATACTGTTGGGGGGGACGACTTACCTGGGGTAAGCCATGGGGTACAGGTCTCTGGCACAGAGTCTCTCCCTGTTGCTCAGAAGGGAAGGGGGGAGAGGAGGAGAGCATTAGTCATTGGGGACTCCATAGTTAGGGGGACAGATAGGAGATTCTGTGGGAACGAGAGAGACTCGCGGTTGGTGTGTTGCCTCCCAGGTGTCAGGGTCCGTGATGTCTCGGATCGTGTTTCGGGATCCTTAAGGGGGAGGGGGAGCAGCCCCAAGTCGTGGTCCACATAGGCACCAACGACATGGGTAGGAAAAGGGATGGGGATGTAAGGCAGAAATTCAAGGAGCTAGGGTGGAAGCTTAGAGCTAGAACAAACAGAGTTGTTATCTCTGGTTTGTTACCCGTGCCACGTGCTGGCGAGGCGAGGAATAGGGAGAGAGAGCAGTTGAACACGTGGCTACAGGGATGGTGCAGGAGGGAGGGATTCAGATACCTGGATAATTGGGGCTCATTCTGGGGTAGGTGGGACCTCTACAAACGGGATGGTCTACACCTGAACCAGAGGGGTACCAATATCCTGGGGGGGAAATTTGCTAAAGCTCTTCGGGAGGGTTTAAACTAATTCAACAGGGGGATGGGAACCTGAATTGTAGCTCCAGTGTACAGGAGGTTGAGAGTAGTGAGGTCATAAATAAGGTTTCAAGGTCGCAGGAGTGTACCAGCAGGCAGGAAGGTGGTTTGAAGTGTGTCTACTTCAATGCCAGGAGCATCCGGAATAAGGTGGGTGAACTTGCAGCATGGGTTGGTACCTGGGACTTCGATGTTGTGGCCATTTTGGAGACATGGATAGAGCAGAGACAGGAATGGTTGTTGCAGGTTCCGGGGTTTAGATGTTTCAGTAAGATCAGGGAAGGTGGTAAAAGAGAGGGAGGTGTGGCATTGTTAGTCAAGGACAGTATTACGGTGGCAGAAAGGACGTTTGATGACAACTCGTCTACTGAGGTAGCATGGGCTGAGGTTAGAACCAGGAAAGGAGAGGTCACCCTGTTGGGAGTTTTCTATTGGCCTCCGAAAAGTTCCAGAGATGTAGACGAAAAGATTGCAAAGATGATTCTGGATAGGAGCGAAAGTAACAGGGTAGTTGTTATGGGGGACTTTAACTTTCCAAATATTGACTGGAAACGCTACAGTTCAAGTACTTCAGATGGGTCAGTTTTTGTCCAATGTGTGCAGGAGGGTTTCCTGACACAGTATGTAGATAGGCCAACAAGAGGCGAGGCCACATTGGATTTGGTACTGGGTAATGAACCAGGCCAGGTGTTAGATTTGGAGGTAGGTGAGCACTTTGGTGATAGTGACCACAATTCGGTTACGTTTACTTTAGCGATGGAAACGGATCGGTATATAACGCAGGGCAAGAGTTATAGCTGGGGGAAAGGCAATTATGAGGCGATGAAGCAAGATTTAGGATGCATAGGATGGAGAAGGAAACTGCAGGGGCTGGGCACAATTGAAATGTGGAGCTTGTTCAACGAACAGCTACTGCGTGTCCTTGAGAAGTATGTACCTGTCAGGCAGGGAGGAAGTGGTCGAGCGAGGGAACCGTGGTTTACTAAAGAAGTTGAATCTCTTGTCAAGAGGAAGAAGGAGGCTTATGTAGAGATGAGGCGTGAAGGCTCAGTTAGGGCGCTTGAGAGTTACAAATTAGCCAGGAAGGACCTAAAGAGAGAGCTAAGAAGAGCCAGGAGGGGACATGAGAAGTCTTTAGCAGGTAGGATCAAGGAAAACCCTAAAGCTTTCTATAGGTATGTCAGGAATAAAAGAATGACCAGAGTAAGATTGGGGCCGGTCAAGGACAGTAGTGGGAAGTTGTGCGTGGAGTCCGAAGAGATAGGAGAGGTGCTAAATGAATATTTTTCGTCAGTATTCACACAGGAAAAAGACAATGTAGTCGAGGAGAATACTGAGATACAGTCTATTAGACTAGACGGGATTGAGGTTCATAAGGAGGAGGTGTTAGCAATTCTGGAAGGTGTGAAAATAGATAAGTCCCCTGGGCCGGATGGGATTTATCCTAGGATTCTCTGGGAAGCTAGAGAGGAGATTACAGAGCCTTTGGCTTTGATCTTTATGTCATCATTGTCTTCAGGAATAGTGCCAGAAGACTGGAGACTAGCAAATGTTGTCCCCTTGTTCAAGAAGGGGAGTAGAGACAACCCTGGTAATTATAGACCAGTGAGCCTTACTTCGGTTGTGGGTAAATTGTTGGAAAGGATTATAAGAGATAGGATTTATAATCATCGAGAAAGGAATAATTTGATTAGGGATAGTCAACACGGTTTTGTGAAGGGTAGGTCGTGCCTCACAAACCTTATTGAGTTCTTCGAGAAGGTGACCAAACAGGTGGATGAGGGTAAAGCGGTTGATGTGGTGTATTTGGATTTCAGTAAAGCGTTTGATAAGGTTCCCCATGGTAGGCTATTGCAGAAAATACGGAGGCATGGGATTGAGGGTGATTTAGCGGTTTGGATCAGAAATTGGCTAGCTGTAAGAAGACAGAGGGTGGTGGTTGATGGGAAATGTTCATCCTGGAGTTCAGTTACTAGTGGTGTACCTCAAGGATCTGTTTTGGGGCCACTGCTGTTTGTCATTTTTATAAATGACCTGGATGAGGGCGTAGAAGGATGGGTTAGTAAATTTGCGGATGACACCAAAGTTGGAGGAGTTGTGGATACTGCGGAAGGATGTTGCAGGTTACAGAGGGACATAGATAAGCTGCAGAGCTGGGCTGAGAGGTGGCAAATGGAGTTTAATGCGGAAAAGTGTGAGGTGATTCACTTTGGAAGGAGTAACAGGAATACAGAGTACTGGGCTAATGGTAAGATTCTTGGTAGTGTGGATGAGCAGAGAGATCTCGGTGTCCATGTGCATAGATCACTGAAAGTTGCCACCCAGGTTGATAGCGTTGTTAAGAAGGCGTACGGTATGTTAGGTTTTATTGGTAGAGGGATTGAGTTTCGGAGCCATGAGGTCATGTTGCAGCTGTACAAAACTCTGGTGCGGCCGCCTTGGAGTATTGCGTACAGTTCTGGTCATCGCATTATAGGAAGGACGTGGAAGCATTGGAAAGGGTGCAGAGGAGATTTACCAGGATGTTGCCTGGTATGGAGGGAAGGTCTTATGAGGAAAGGCTGAGGGTCTTGAGGCTGTTTTCGTTAGAGAGAAGAAGGTTAAGAGGTGACTTGATAGAGACATACAAGATGATCAGAGGATTAGATAGGGTGGACAGTGGGAGCCTTTTTCCTCAGATGTGATGGCTAGCACGAGGGGACATAGCTTTAAATTGAGGGGTGATAGATATAGGACAGATGTCAGAGGTAGGTTCTTTACTCAGAGAGTAGTAAGGGCGTGGAATGCCCTGCCTGCAAAA
>NW_025976840.1:860-7235 GCF_021869965.1 Rhincodon typus | reverse complement strand
AAACGTTAACTCTGTTTTCTCCTTCACAGATGCTGCCAGACCTGCTGAGCTTTTCCAGCAACTTTGTTTTTGTTCGAGATTCTTATTACCTGGTTAATGGCTGATAAACCAAAGCAGCTTACTAACATCATGCTGCTTAATATTATATTGCTATTTGTGGGATCTTGCTTTGTGCAAATTGGCAGCCATTTTTCCTCAATGACAATGGTGAGTAGACTTTGAAAAGTATTTAATGGCTGTATAGTGCCTTGGGATAACTTGTGTTTGAGGCAAGAGACTGTATAGAAACGAAAATCTGTTTCTTCAATAGACTTCTGTGGAATTTTATCAAATGATTTTCTGGAAGCTTTGTCATACCATGTCATAGAGCTTACCACAGAAGTGTCACGGATGAAATGTTCAGAATTCTGAGCAATAGCTCTTGGAGCTGCAAAGCCAAGAGTATGTGATGGATCTCTGCCAAGTAGTTGTACTACATTCCATCCTTGGAGAGAATGACATTCATCGTAGCTGCAAGCAATTAACAACTTAGGAATTCAGGCACAAAAGGCATTTAGTCAATGTGTTCAGACTGTGGTTGCATCTGGTTCTTGATGCAGCTGTAGGGATGGGTCCAGCAGATATTTGAGAATAATTGTCTTCAGCCACAAGGGAAGAGGACACAAGGCTTACAGATGTTTGTCAATCCGGCGTAGGTCAGACTCATGATGGAGTTTTGAAAACAAACCAATTCTTGCCAAGTTCAGAGAATTTTGGTTCAAAAAATAAATTTCGCACATCTTCTCACACAAATAATAATGAAAGAAATGCCTTAATAAAATCACAGTGGTGGTACTGGCACAAACATCTAGAGGAATCTGAAATATTGAGATCAAGGCTGTTTGAAGTTGTTTAGAACCAACTTCTGTCTTAGTGTTCAGTTCATATTGTGATGTTTGGAATGATATTGTTGTAAAGGAGACAGAGGAAGTTACTGCTTAAACCTCTTGAATATTTGGAAAAATAATGGTAGACCAGGCATGATTCTTTTGTCCTGAAAACTTAATTAACAATTCTTAATAAATTCATGTCGGATGTTCTTTTTTCACATTTTGCTCGGTGACAGGTTCTATCTATCCTCCAACCACATTTACAGTTCTTTCCAATAGATAACATCCCTGTAAATGAATGTCAAGTGAATATTCCCTTGGGGAGAAGCTGGGAGGTGGAAAGGCTGGTAAAATGGGAGTGCCCAACACTTTCACATTGCCATACCACTTTGCCAGCAACAGGAAAGGGAACAAACAGCCCACCCATCTGAACTCTAAGTGGCCAGCAAAGGATCTCTTCCTGTCTCCAGTGACCCAATGCCAATGGTGCCAATGCACCCACCTCCTCCCTTCCATTCCTAATCTGAGCCTGTCTAACTGGCTGTGGTGCCCCTGACTTTGAGGATAGTTGACCATTGAGATGTCCTCTCCCTGAAGCTGCCTTCACACCAATGGTTACCACTGGAGCTGTGCTGTTGAGGCAGCTGAGCTGCTTTCCCCTGAGATCGGACTGGCAGAGTCTGGAGGGCAGGCTGCCATCATTCACAGATATTTTCTATGTCAGATTGTGCAGATGTGTCATGAAGCACCTCTGGAGCAAGTGGGACTTGATCCCGGGCCTCCTGGCTCTGAGGTTGGGACACTACTACTACGACACAAGAGCCCTCTGCCATTATTAATAGTGCCCCCTGAAGCTGGTTTGATCCCCTCTTTCTGGTTCAGTTGTCAGGTCTCTGTTGCCTCTGAAAAATTCTGCCCAGGGTATTATAGTGCAGTTTAATTCTTACCACTGATATCACCATTGAATCACACCCTTAATTAGGCAAAATTATTATTACTTCTTTCGTGAAGACATTGTTTTAAAATTAGGAGTTGCTCTTGTTGGAAAAAGAAGAGGGGATTTTTTTTCTCTCAGAGGTCTGTACAACTTTTGAAACAGGAGGCAGTGAAGGTGAGGTCATAGAATAATTTAAAGCTGGAGACAGATTGATTCTTGTAAGGCGAGTGGATCAAAGTTAACGGGGCAGGGATAGGAACGTGGATTTCAAAACACAAACAGATCAACCATGATCATACTCAATGGCAGAAAAAGCTTGAAGAGCTCAGTGACCTCCTTCTGCTACTAATTTGTATGTTGGTAATGTATAGGAAGTGAGGTCATGGACCTAATTAGATATCACTTCAGAGGAAGTCGGATTCCTGCCCCAACTAGTTCCTGCTGGAAACAAAAGGGAGTTTCAAAGTTAATTTGTGAGCTATGCTCGCAGATTAGGTGAAGGATCCTGGAAAAACAAAGTCTGAAAGAACCTATGTTATATTGTAAGGTTTGAATCTAAAATTAGTCCCCCCAGTAATTAGTATGGTAAAGGTGCTGAACCTTCTGTAATTTTTTATAACCGACATGAATTGCTTGTTGCAATTTTATATGTTGCAGTTCTTCAAAGCAGTCTGATATTGATTATTAAGGTTGAGAAGAAATATTGAAGAGCTTTTCTGATTGTCATAAATGGCCTCCTGAATCGAGATTTTGTTGATTGGTTGGTCAAATCAGTCTAGATTGACGTGTCTTTACTGAAATACAGGCAATTGGAATGTACAGGCAGCTGGGGTGCTGGTGCCCATGTTAACTTTAATAATTCTTATAATTCTCTCTGGACATTGATGGATTTGAAATGCAGATTTAATGGACCATGCTAGAGAATAGTATTCCACAAGGGCAGGTTTTGGAGGAATTGAGCACTTGCTTCCCATGTGAATGTTAATGAATGTCTGGATTAAATTAATCTAACTCTGGTTTTCTATGACAGGACGAAGAATAACTCTGAAGTAGGAGGGGTCTTGGACAAGGTTTTACCTCTATGCCTCAAAAGAAAACTTTTAGGACTCAGTTTGGTGTTGAGATAGAATGGAGATGTGACAGTCTCGGTGGAGAACAGATTCTTTTCTTGTGTGACCAGGCAAGCAATCAGTACATTCAAGCATGCCATCTGCTGTTTTGGGCAGCTCACTGAAATAAACATTGAATAACAAAGCTGCCAGGACAGAACCTTGAGGAAGTTCAGGGTTCTGTATCTACTCTTCTCAGTGCACAGAAACATTGGGGTCTAAACACATGGATGAAATGGTGGATGGCTCAGAAAGCAATCCAGACTTCTGTACAGTGCCAGGTCTGTAAGTACTCCAGTGGCACTGAAGCTCTGCTTCAATGTCATGCCACCACTTTGCCAGAGTTTTAGAAGCTCACTTGCTCACTCCTCAGGGACAGTTGGCTCAATGACATGCATTAGTCAATGGAATAGTAGTCTCTCCAGCACTTTGTAACAAGTACAAAGTAAGGAATTGGGCAGCAGTTGGAAGCTTCACAAACATTCTCCACCTGAGGCAGGTGGAGAATTATTTTGTTGTCCTTACAAATGGCTGACATTTTACTGGTTGCCAGGATCTTGTAGAAGATGCTTGAGCATTTGGTCACTTTGAGTCCCATTGCTTTTAAGAATTCTGCATAAACATTGTCTCCATCAGCAGCTTTTCCAGAATTTGTTAATGATGGTACTGAATATCATTTGTTCAATGTGCATGGTTAAGACACAGTTGACAATCTTGGCATTGTATTCAAACTGTTGAAAGTTGCATTATCACCTGATGTTGAAATTCTTTGTTCAATAGAGTCTTTGATCTTTACCAAGTCAGATACAGTGGCATCAGCTCCAATGGTTGTGCTTAAAGGCAGAGTTTGCACTAACACACTAATGGAGCTGGGCCTATACTTTCCTGATGGATGAGGTGAAATTAGTGCTTTTTGTAAGTTGCTTCCGTCTTTTATCAAACTGACTTCAAGAACTGCAACATTGCTGTGGCCTGGGCTGGGTTCCTGTTCAGTGAGAACACCTAGCAAAGAACCTTGCTTTCTTCCAATGAACAAAGAATATATGGTTAGCTTTTCAAAATCTTGGACAAGTTCTGTGTTTGCTAGCATCTTGAATTGTTTCAAATGAAGCCTTCACTTGATGTTGGTGTCAATTGATATTTGAAGATTTGCAGTTGAATATGGTGTGCAAGGGTAGAATTAAGAAGTACCTCTGTTAAAAAAGATATTTTTGAAAACGAGTGTGCCCAGTGTTGGGGAATTGTAAAAGTTTCCTTGACTATTGCGAATAAAGTGATCAACACAAATCAGGGAAAAGGATCTTAGTAAACATTAGCTATATCTGTGTAAGATGAAAATATCTTGCAATGAATACCAAGAGCTGATGGCTATTACGTTGTATATAAAACTTACATTCCTGAGGATTACTTTGGTATTTGTACAATTTTATAGAGACGTAATCCAAACAGGTTACATAAGTGGCAAATCAGAACTGGATTGTCACCTGACAATAAAACTTATCAGAGATAGTAGGAACTGCAGATGCTGGAGAATCCGAGACAACAAGGTGCAGGGCTGGATGAACACAGCAGGCCAAGCAGCATCATAGGAGCAGAGAGGCTGACGTTTCGGGCCTAGACCCTTCATCAGAAAAGGGGGAGGGGAAGGGGGTTCCGAAATAAATAGGGAGAGAGTGGGAGGCGGATAGAAGAGGAGAGGATAGGTGGAGAGGAAACAAACAGGTCGAAGAGGCGGGGATGGAGCCAGTAAAGGTGAGTGTAGGTAGGGAGTTAGGAAGGGGATAGGTCAGTCCAGGGAGGACGGACAGGTCAAGGGGGCGGGATGAGGTTGGTCGGTAGGAGATGGAGGTGCGGCTTGAGGTGGGAGGAGGGGATAGGTGGAAGGAAGAACAGGTTAGGAAGGCGGGGACGAGCTGGACTGGTTTTGGGATGCGGTAGGGGGAGGGGAGATTTTGAAACTTGTGAAATCCACATTGATACCATTGGGCTGCAGGGTTCCCAAGCGGAATATGAGTTGCTGTTCCTGCAACCTTCGGGTGGCATCGTTGTGGCACTGCAGGAGGCCCAGGATGGACATGTCGTCTGAGGAATGGGAGGGGGAGTTGAAATGGTTCGCGACTGGGAGGTGCAGTTGTTTATTGCGAACTTATCATATTGAAGCTGCTGTGTCTAACTGCTGAAACAGTTTCTGGGCCACAAGCAATGCACTGCTGACCTTACCTTTCATTTAGCTAATCCCAGTCTTTCATTACTAAATTGAACTGATCTACGACCAGGTGCCCAGTTGTGGAGTGGAATAGTTTTGACGTTTTTAACGAATTTTGACACGGGGACATATACCAAGGTTAAGACGAAGTAGAGCAGCAAACTTTCTTCTGTAGTTATTCTGCCTCTTTGTGTAGCTCCAACAGGTAAAGCTGGAAAATCTGGAGGGACGATCAGCTGTAACTAACCACAGATGTTCAATATTCCTGTCCAAGTATGGGCCGAGCATTTTGAAATTAACTACACACAAGGTGCACACATTTAATCAAAAAGGAAAGGGTGTTTATTGAAAGCTATCTTGTTTGCCATTTGGCAACTATATTTACATTTAAAACTCCTTTATCCCAGTGACAACAGATAATCTTCTGCTCAGCTAATTATCAAATAAAAAGATAACGATTGAGAACTGGTCTTCTTGACCAAAACTTCAACATACATATTTTCCCTTGAACCAAGCAGTCCCCTCTTCCCCCTTCCATTCACAGAGGTAGTTTCTGTGCGTTAACACTGAAACTTGACCTTCCCAACCTCCCCTGTTTGGAATCAGGCTTATAACAGCCTGTTGTTGACTTTGACTGACTCTCCATTACTTTCTCACCATGTCGTCAGCCATTTTCAGAGACACCCTCTCTCATGAAATGTTTAGAGGCTCCTCTCTTGCCTGTTCCAACACATGCCGTCCATCTGACCCTTTTTTTTTATTCACTCATTGGATACACACATCTGTTTTCAAACACTGTAATCCTCCGGTTCACACAATTTACACCCACCCCTCCACACACATACCCACACACTGCCACCCCCACACACTCCCCACCACACAAACACACACACACACATAACCACCCCTCCACACACATACCCACACATACTGCAACACCCACACACTCCCCCCACACAAACCACCCCTCCACACACACTGCCCCCCCCACACACTCCCCACCACACACACACACACACATAACCACCCCTCCACACACATACCCACACATACTGCAACACCCACACACTCCCCCCACACACACAACCACCCCTCCACACACATATCCACACACACTGCCCCCCCCCACACACTCCCCACCACACACACACACACACACACATAACCACCCCTCCACACACATACCTACACACACTGCAACGCCCACACACTCCCCCCACACACACAACCACCCGTCCACACACACACCCACAC
>NW_025976840.1:414-760 GCF_021869965.1 Rhincodon typus | reverse complement strand
ACACACACAACCACCCCTCCACACACATACCCACACACACTGCCTCCTCCCACACACACACAACCACCCCTCCACGCACATACCCACACACACTGCCCCCCCACACACGCTCCCCCCCCACACACACACAACCAACCCTCCACACACATGCCCACACACACTGCATCCCCCACACACTCCGCCCCCACGCACAACTACCCCTCCACACACACCCACACACACTGCCCCCCACACACTGCACCCCCCCACACACACACACAAACACACACTCCCTTCCCCCTCCCCCTCCCCCACACGCACTCTCCCCCGACACACAACCACCCGTCCACACACATACCCACACACA
>NW_025976840.1:0-314 GCF_021869965.1 Rhincodon typus | reverse complement strand
CACACATACCCACACACACTGCCTCCTCCCAGACACACACAACCACCCCTCCACGCACATACCCACACACACTGCCCCCCACACACGCCCCCCCCCACACACACACAACCAACCCTCCACACACATGCCCACACACACTGCATCCCCCACACACTCCACCCCCACGCACAACTACCCCTCCACACACAACCACACACACTGCCCCCCACACACTCACCCCCCCCCACACACACAACCACCTCTCCACACACACGCACAGACACACACACACAGACACACACACCTGTCCACACACACACACACTCACTCCCCCC
>NW_025976839.1:5119-7235 GCF_021869965.1 Rhincodon typus | reverse complement strand
CGCCTCCCACTCTCTCCCTATTTATTTCAAAACCCCCTTCCCCTCCCCCTTTTCTGATGAAGGGTCTAGGCCCGAAACGTCAGCCTCTCTGCTCCTATGATGCTGCTTGGCCTGCTGTGTTCATCCAGCCCTGCACCTTGTTGTATGTGATAATAAGGCCTGGTGTGTGTGGTTTGGGGTAAGGACATGGGAGAAGCTCAAGCCCTGACGTTGTTGAAGTTGATATTGAGAATTTTATGAGTAATGCTTCACCTCACTGCCAACAAGCTCTCCACTGGAGTGGAGCTAAATTACAGAGCCAGTGGCAAATTATTCAACCCTCGCCATCTTAAAGCGAAAACCAAAGTCACCCCAACCAGTATCAGTGAGCTGCAGTATGCAGATGATGTTGCGTATATGCAATATTAGAGGATGTACTCCGGACCATAATCAACACCTTTACGGATGCATTCGAGAGTATGGGTCTCACCCTGAACATCCGCAAGACAAAGGCCCTCCACAAATCTGGCCCAGCATTGTGGAGCGAATCCTAATCATCAACGTCCATGGGGAGGCCTTACAGAACATTGGCTACTCCCAGTACCTCGGGAGTGTCCTGTTGGCCAAAGCAGCTATCAATGAAGAGATCCAGCACCACCTCCAATGTGCTAGCGCTGCCTTCAGCCACCTGAGGAAAAGGGTGATCAAGGACAACAACATCAGATCCGACATCAAGATCATGGTTTACAGAGCTGTGGTAGTTCCCACCCTCCTGTATGGCTCTGAGATGTGAACCTCAAAGCTGTTTGCGCAAGATCCTGAAACTCTGCTGGGAAGAAAGATGCACCAATACCAGCATCCTCGACAGGCCAACATCCCCAGCACTGAGGCACTGACCTGATGGTCTGGGCACGTCATCTGCATGGCCGACATGAGACTGCCCAAGCAGGTGCCCTACTCCCAGCTTTGAAACGGCAGGCAAGCTCCTTGGATAGAGGAAGATCTTCAGTGATACCCCCAGCGCGACATTCCCGCAGACACCTGGGAATCAATGGCCAAAGACCATCCAACGTGGAGGAGGAGCACCTGAGAAGGCATTAAGAACATCGATTCTTGCCATCAGGAAAAAGGAGTAGCCAAGCGAAAGGAGCGCGCTGCCACACCAATGGCCCACCCACACCTTCCCAAAACCACCTTCTGCCCCAAGTGTAATAGAGCCTGCACTAGTCACATCGGTCTGTACAGCTACCTATGGACTCACCCTGAGAGAGAAAGAGAGCCTTCCTCATCTATGAGGGACCGCCAATGATGACGATGATTAAGACCTATAGCTGTGATGGAGAAAGGAATTCTCTCTGGAACGAGCACCATTGGGGTTAATGGGTGTGTATTTTACCATATGTCTTGAAATCTTTAAATTTGTGTTCCATGTAGAGTTTTTTAATCCTATTTTGATTTCCATTTCCGTGCATAATAAACTTTGATTGTTTTATTGTTACTGCATGTTTGTGTTTCAGTGAAAGACCATCTTGCTATATCCAAAAGATAATATTTTCTATTAAGCCAAATTTAGGTCAGGTATCTGACTTGTCCAGTAATAACATTAGCTGGGACCATAACAACAAAGAATAACTAGTTTATTACAAATAAAACCTATACAAACAACATGCAAAGATCATTGCCAAATGACTGTGTAAATATAGATGTGGCTTGTTTTCCAACGTCTCAAACTTACCCTATGAGGCAAACACAGGTAATAAATTATGGTCCAAAACCTGGATAACGTATCAAACAGCAAATACAACCAAGACTGATCCCAGCAAGTGATACCGCCAGTCCCTCCACTCCAGATGTTAGTGTCACTACAGGTCACCAAACCTCATTAAAACTTCATAAGAGGTTCCAACTGTTCACTTCTGATAACTTGGCTTTGAAATTCCCTCAAAGGCTACTCCATCATGGGCTACCTTAATGACTACTCACCTCTTGATATTACACCTTTCTTTCCACTTTCCCCTGGATTCTGGAAACTGAACTCCAGCATTTATTCAGCAGGCCAAGCAGCATCAGAGGAGCAGAAAGGCTGACGTTTTGGGCCTAGACCCTTCATCAGAAATGGGGGAGGGGAAGGGGATTC
>NW_025976839.1:0-5019 GCF_021869965.1 Rhincodon typus | reverse complement strand
ATGAGGTTAGTAGGTAGGAGATGGGGGTGGGGCTTGAGGTGGGAGGAGGGGATAGGTGGGAGGAAGGACAGGCTAGGGAGGTGGGGACGAGCTGGGCTGGTTTTGGGATGCGGTAGGGGGAGGGGAGATTTTGAAACTTGTGAAATCCACATTGATACCATTGGGCTGCAGGGTTCCCAAGTGGAATATGAGTTGCTGTTCCTGCAACGTTCGGGTGGCATTGTTGTGGCACTGCAGGAGGCCCAGGATGGACATGTCGTCTGAGGAATGGGAGGGGAAGTTGAAATGGTTCACGACTGGGAGGTGCAGTTGTTTATTGCGAACCGAGCATAGGTGTTCTGCAAAGAGTGAGCTTGACCCAGCCAGTACTGTCCTGGGTTTGGTTTCTTGATCTCTAATCTGGTCCAGTAGCATCAAGCAATTACTACTTCTGAACTTTCAAACACCAACTCTCAACTGCACCGAATTATGACTTACACTGACAGCTTTGCTCAGTCATTGATCATGCAAGGCTTGTTTCAAACCCTAACTCTAACTCTTTGCTGCCAGTTCATTCCTAGGATGTCATACTGAGCTCTGACTGCACAGAGCTATCAAACTGTTCTTGATTTCATACTGAACCCCACCTACATGGAAGCAGCTTCTCTGTTGTACAGCGAAGCTGTTATTTTCTTCACGAAGTCTGCTACGGTCTCTCTTTTTCTTCTGACTCCAACTGGGTGTCCCTGCAGATCCAGTCTTCAGTGTCCTGTGAACTGTTTTGTTTGAGCTTTGAAATCCGTGCACCAAACATTGCCCCTGTTGTGAGGTGGAAGCAAACCTAACAACCAGCAAAGGGACTTGAGTGTTACAACACCTGGGAACTGTCTGTCCCTGAATGTTACTTTGTTCACCAACTACTGGCTCCTGCAGCATAAATTCCATACAGTAAGAAGGGTTTTTAAAAAATACTATTCTCTCATCAACGCATTCAGAGATGTTATACACCTTTGTAACAGATCTCCTGGCTCAAAGGCAGGGATGCTACCACTATACCACAAGAATCACATTTTTATGCTCAGGCATGGATGGGGTATGAACCTGCAGTTTTCAGTTTACAAGACTGATTTTAATCACATGATGAAAATAGCAGAGTTAAAGCTTGCCAAATGTTTATTCATCAATCCTGGAGTAAACAAGTTGCATGAATCCTTAGAATCCTTATATGGTAAGAGATATAAATAAGTATTCCAAAGATACGCTCTGTGGTTCTGCATGAATCAGCGAGAGAAGTGTATTAGTGTCACATCCATGATCAAACAGAATGGGTATCACTACAGAAAAGGGGAGGAAAATAGACTGACTGTGTTCTATAAAATATGAAATGGTAGAAATGAACAGAAACAAGTACTCTGTGCCCTCCAGCAGTAACAAAACATAAAGTAACCATTTACACAAACTACAAAAACCATTTGTTTCTAGGACAGTATATCAATAATTTTCTTTCCCCTCCAAATCACCTTTCATTCAAGATCTCCTATCCTCCCTCTTCTCCCTGTGTCATTTCTATCTCTTCCTGTTCTTCCCTCAGCCCTGTCCTGTCCTTGATCCCACTCCCTGTCACCTTTCCCTGTCCCTTTCACTTCCCACTCACCCTCTCAATTCTCATATGCCCTGTTACCTCTTTCTCACCCTGGCACCATTAAACTCGCTTCTATTGTAAGGACTAGTCTTTGTGGTACAGGTTTTCTCCTTGTGTATTTAGCATTCAAAGTAAACAAGGTGGAACTGGTGTGCTTGTGCCCACAATGCCATCTGCATGGACCTACCTTGGAAGAGGCAGTAACTTTAGAGTCACATATAAATAAGAAAAGAAAATATGGATATGGCAGGCAAGAAAATGACTTGGAATCCAGAATTACAAATCTCTGCCTATAAACATCCCCACCCCAACTCATCCTGCCCCGTTTCCTCTGTCACCCTCAAACTCCCCTGTGGATTAAAAATCTGTTCAACTCAGCCTTGAATATATTTAAAGATTCAGCCTCCAGTGCTCCCTAGGTTAGAGATGATGGGAAAAGAAATTCCTCCTTGTCTAAACTGGGAGAACTCTTACATTGACAGTGCTTCCTATTTTGTTAGATATAATTTCTTAGCATTTATCCTGTCAATTCCCTCCAGAATCTCTCATGTTTCAATAAGATCACTTCTTTCACGCTCCAATTCTGCTAAGACCAAACTGCACAACCATTTCTCATAAGGCAACCCTTTCACTCCTGGGAATCAACTAAGTGAAATATCACAAACACAAGTATAACCCTCGAGCAAGCAAGGAGACAAAAACTTCAATTACAAAGGGTCATGAAGAAATTCAAACAACCTAGAGTGTTTAATGAAGTTTCAGAAGATGAGAAAACTCAAAGCTTCTGTAATGTTGAGAAGCGGAAAAAGAGGACATCGCTAGGAATCTAGCAAAATTGGTTTTACCTTCTGGAACAACAGTTCATCAAAGTTAACACTGGCAGACATTTTGTTTAATCGCGATGGAAGTGGAAACAGCCATTTTGAGGAGAATCATCTGACCACAATGACAGAGACATCTTGAAGCAGCAACTACTTCTTAACAGGGAGGAATCAATGATAGACTATGTAAAGGACTGCTGTACTGCATCAAGCTATCAAAAGCTACAAACTGCAGTGCTTTAAGTGAAACAAGCAATCCTTTGCTCATCCGCAGGACCTGTTTAACCATGAGTACAACCTCCAACTATTTGACCACAGAAGCCATCACAGCTGCTGAATCTGACTTCAAGCTTCAATCTGCTCACTCCAGAAAGAGAATCTTTCAGCAAGCCAGATCTACAATGATAGCAGTGACTGATCTCATTTTTATCTTCATTAGTAGCTCTATCTTACTTTAAATCTTTGTATCTATATTTTAGCCAATAAGTTTACCACTTACTTAAGTAACTTTCAGCAATAGTCGATCTTGTTTAAAACAGAGCTGTGGTGCTTGTTTAAAGTTTGAAACACTTGAAAATTAACAGGAGACTCCCTACAAAATCCTCATTCAAGACCACTCCAAAGTCATGCCTGGCATGTGGGTTGTGACAACATATTAACAAGTCTCCATGATCTCAAAGTTTCTCTTTACTGTATTGTAAAAATGGGATGATTACTAAGATGTTGCACCTACTGCAACAAAATATGAAATGTTAGATTGGGAGAAACATGTTTTGTTGTCCCTGCATTATTTTTTGCCTCCAGTGTGAGATCTGAATTATTCTCCAGATTTATTATTTCTCTTGGTTAAAATCTTTCCTCAGTCATGGATGAATTGAAGTTTGCAATGTGGACTTCTCAAGTATCATGCATATTAGCCAGTGAGGAGAATGGAAGAATGAATCCCCACAGTCGACAATATACATGGAATTCTTCCCACACAAGTATGTAATACTGTAAGAATATCACCCTTCCGAACAGCACTGAAGTGTTGGTTGAAACTCAACTCCCTGGTGGGAAATGTGAATCAACAGTAATCCTAAATGAGCCGAATTAACTGAATATATGTGAGATTAGACTGGAAATGACAATTGACCTGGGTCCTAGTGGGAGGGCAGGAAGATGGAACTGAGGTATCAGTCATGATCGCCATCTAGTGATTCATGTAAGGAAAGTGCACTTGTGAGAACGTTGCATGATGACAGTATCAGACTCTGGTGCGATTTCATCTTATCCCACAAATAGTTTGCTGATATTCTGCCTGAAATTGGACTCGTCCCACAATGGATCACGATTAATCCATGCCTGTTTGTTGTGATACAAGAAACTTTGTGTTATTTGTTCAATGACATTATTGGAGAGTTGTGCAAAGTTTCTCCTTTTGTCTTGACAGTGAAAGCATCTTCCCTGACACACCTGGCAATGGACCTAGCTTTTCTGTTTATATACCTATTAGTCCCATTTTTGTACATCATCAAGTCATTTGCAGCAGAACATGTGTAACCTTGCCCTCTGGACAGTAAGCACGTACAGTACCCATTCCCCTGCCCTCGCTGCAGCCCATTCAAACCTGGTGACTCACCAAATGCAGATCTTGTCTTTGCAATACTTTCTAAAGTCAGTGCAATGCAAAGTTATTGAGCTGGTAGCTGCAAGTATCAAACCTCCAATCTCCACAGCACATACTGGCCAGGAGGCAGTTGCTGAATATCTGAAAGCATAAAAACAGGCAGTTTTGAGCTTGTGGAGTAAAAGGTAACTATACCTTTACACTAAGAATGACCATCAAACATGTGCATAAAGAAGTATGGGATAATGATGCCAAATTACATGGCGCAAGAGTGTGTAGCATTCCAAAAGAGCCCCTTTTCCATATATATAGTTTTGGTTAGTAAATACTGGTAATGCCTACTCTCCTGAATGCAGATCTGATCTTTTACAAAAACACTTCATATGTAATATTTCTCTGAGGGCTTACATTTTGAAGAATTGAGAAGAAATTAATTTATTTCAAGATTTATGCAAAAACCTCGAGTTTATTTCTTTAAAAGAGATTTATGAAAGGTTAACATGGACACTTTTAATAGCAAGGCTTCTGAGAAATCACATGGCTAATGGTAATGTCTTGTTTTGCTGTTGACCCTGCTGCACTGTTTGAACAGTGACTTGGAGAGGTTCATGTTTTATCTGGCTTAACTGGGGGACAAGAAACCTGTGAGGAAGGGTTGCCCAGCTCAGTGCTCCCATTTCCGAAAAGAACCCTCTTTCTGAATTCAAGATGAAATCTATATATTATTCTGAAAAGAATGGTTGGAGTAACTTCTCAATATTGCATCTCCTAAGATTCTAGATACAACCATGCATGACTATGATGATCACACCTGACAGAACATCAAAGCCACAGACTTTAGAACATCCTATGCTTTATCCTTTTGCCTTCAGAAATAAACTATTAAGCAAAATGTTTGCTTTTCAGAAAACCAATTTCTGCAGATATTTGAGAAAACACAGTGTAGAGCTGGATGAACACAGCAGGCC
>NW_025976838.1:0-7235 GCF_021869965.1 Rhincodon typus | reverse complement strand
CATCAGCCTTCCTGCTCCTCTGATGCTGCTTGGCCTGCTGTGTTCATTCAGCTCTACACCTTGTTATTTCGTGAACAAGATGCAAGTGAGTCTATAAAATGGCAAGGAAATGCTAAAACCTATTACTAGCAGCAACAGAATAAGACATTTATAAAATGTCATTTTGAATGTGCATTAACAATGTGCATTGTTATAGAATATTCTATTTGACAAATGTGTTTGAGCATTTTGTTAGTTAAAAACAGATGAACAGACATTCGGAAATTACCAGGATCTTTGTCAAAGATGTTTTGAAGGTAACTTTGTGTAAGTTTTTGAAGCCCACAGATATCAATAGTGGTCTCGGTGCTGAAAAGCTACATCAATGACACAGAATCATGGATAGACAGCTCTTGTGATACAGTGGGAATGTCCCTACCTCTGAATCAAGAGGCCTGGTGTCAGGTCCCACCTGCTCCAAGGGTGTGAAATGACATTTCTGGACACGTTGATTACAAAATATCTTTGTGTATGGATAAAGGCCTCTTGCGGCATTGTGGTCATGTCCCTATCTCTAGGCTCAAAAAACCAGATTCACATCCCACCTGGTCCAAAGGTGAAGTTATAACATGTCTGAACCTTGTAAGTCAAAATATTAGCAAAGTACTGGGCTTGGAGAGAAAGTGCAAATGCTCAGAACACCGAGCTGGCTTGACAAAATCCAAGATATGCTAGCAAGTAAAATGAAAAGTTTAAAATCTTCCAAATCCAGCCATCAAACTGATTTCCCCTTTCGTTACCACTAAGTGGTTGATAATATTTTCACAGACATTGATTTTTATTTTGGAAGTAACTATCTCATAAATTTGTGCAGAGTTTCTGCACTGAAAATATAATTGCACTTTACCAAGCGTTTAATTACAAAGCATCTTTCCAAAAAGATGCACACCACAACATGTTATGCTCCATGGAGAGTGAAAGAGTGGCAGTGAGCATTGAATTGAGCTTCACTCCACATCTTTCAGGATTGTGTACTGACTCTGCATCCACTTCTACATATTTATTCTTCCTCTCATTCAAGCGATGTTCAACTGAAGATTGAAATAAAATGTAAATGCGCACTGATATACCACCAGCTCATTATTTTGGAAAGGATGTCAGCAATCTACCTTGGTGTAAATTCGGAACAATAAATGTCACATTAGCTGGAAATGGCAGGGTGACGTGAGATACTTGACAAGTATAAACAACTCCACTCTGGACAGACTTCAAAAGGCTGGAAACTTTGCAAAGTCCTTCTAAGTTCAATTCTTTGGTTGTCTCTGGGTGAATTGTAATTTCAATTCCATCTTTGTACCAGTTCAGAATGAACGCCTCTGGATAAAAATCATTTGTTTCACATATGAGATCCAAAAGAGTGGAATTCAAGAAAGGCACTTTGGACAAAATTATCAGTGGTGTTGGTGGAACTGCAAGAGGGGTAAAAGGCATATCGATTACATTCATTTTATAAGGAATGATTAAATAAACTGTCAATAATCAACAGACCATTGAATAATTGTAATTAAGTTGTATTCAGTGCATAAGAATAATCAATAAGACTATCTCTTGCTCTAATCTAAGTGACATTCAACCCAACATTGAAATATAATGTAAATGTAATTAAGTGATTTGAGGAAAGTACAGAAATTTAAGAATAATGGACACTGCTTTGAAAGGGCAACATAAGAATATGTTGGCTTGAATGCAAAACTGTGCTGTTATGATGATTTGAAAATGAACAATCAATTCAAATTTTTTACTAAATCAGATCAGCATTTATTAGGACAGAACACCAGGATCAGTGCATCATTGTTCCTGAATTGTAATTCAGCCCCAAAAAGGAAGCACCATTTCATTTCAATAACTGTAAAATTCTATTGATATTAAGCACTGAGGTGGAAATACTTTTTTGTTTCTTTCAAGGACATGTTTATTAGTTAACATACCAAACTTTATAACATTGAACTTGAAGCAGGTAAGAAAAGAAGATAGACGTTTTGGAATATAAGTAATAAAATGAACTACATATATTGTGATTTGATAAACTTCTGTAAATGACAGCCATGCACATTGGATAGTGGAAGAGTGTCTAGGGGTTGCCCAATCCAAAACATAGGAACAGGAATAGGCCATTCAGCGCCACTATACTGCTCTACCATTCAACCAGATCACAGCAGATCTTTGGCCCAACTCCATTTGCCTGACTTGGGCCCATACTGCATGATAACCTTGCTTAATAATAAAAAAAAGCTTATCTCAGATTTAAATTTTACAATTGAGTTGGCATCAACTACAGTTTGAGGAAGAGTGTTCCAATACTCCACTACTCTCTACATGTAGAAGCACTTTATAATATGCCTCCTGAATTGCCCGGCCCTAATTCTTAGACTGTGCCCCAGTGGAAATAATTTATAATAATAATTTATAATCGACCCTGTTTCTCCCTGTCAATATCCTGAAAACCTCAATTAGATCCCCTCCCTCTTAACCTTCTAAATTCTAGAGAATAAAGGTCTAATTTGTCTAATCTCTCTTCAGAACTTAACCCCTGAAGCACAGGTATCATCTTTGTAAGCCTGTGATGAACTCTTTCCAGGGCCAAAACATCTTTCCTTAAGTGTGGTGCCCAGACCTGCTCACAGCACTCCACGATGATTCTAACTAAGTTTTTGTATAACTGCAGCATAACGTCTGCATCCCTATACCCCAGCGCTTTAGATATGAAGGCCATGGAGCCTTTTAAAGTATTTTCTGCACCTGTCCAAGGCATTTCAAAGAGCTATGCACCTTAAAAATACGCTGATGTATCCTTTTTCAGTCTGAAACGTGGAGGGCTTTTCAAAATCACTCGAGAGCACCCTTATATACAGTGTTTTACATAGATTCAAAGTTTATTTGCACACAGGCCTCATAGGATAAAAAGAAATATGCGTGACAGTGCTACATTCCAGACTCTTTGTCTCAGGATTTATTCACAATTAAGATAAAGTCTCAAATATTTGAGGGAAAATACACAACATCATTTGATTTCTGACACTAACCTAGAAATATGTACAGAAAAGCATTGAAGTTAAAAGAACACTTCAAGGATCTGTTGAGGGTCATTTAATTCAATTTAGGGGTACTGATGTTGGAACTAGCGTGCTATTTCAAATAGGCATAGAATAAACGTCGAACAAACTTCTTCATATGTTGGCGTCAATGACTTTTATACAAATAAACAATTAAACAATGTTGAATTGGTGTGTGAATAACGGAGTGAGAAAGTGAGATGTGTACCCCAAAAGTACGGTTCAATTCGGCTATGCGCTACATTCAGACGAATGGATTGAGTCTGCACTTTGAGAAGAGAATTTTATTTTTGCACCTGACAAAACTGCCACACATTATGTGTGTGATGTTTCTTTATCTTTACCACCTGCCCCGAATCACATCTTCACTTACCGAATACTTTCATCGTTGAGCCAGTTCCATTTACAATGCTGTTTCCCAGGGTTTTCACTCCACAGACGTACACCCTGGAATCCCGTGCACTGACGTTCAGGAGATGAAAGCCGCCTCCTTGTTTAAAAAAGCGAAATACGTCCTGCTATCTGAGGTTCTTTGCAGAAATTTACTTTCGCCAAGTTTCCACCAATAAACCTCGACATCGGAGTTTAATAGAAGGTAACGCTTGAACCTACTCGGGCTTTCGTGCTTTCATGCGCCTGGAAGACTTGGAAATGAGCCCGAATTGCAGCTATCAGAAAATAGAAGGGTAACTGTGCGTTAGATGTGAAACAAGGGGAAGGACGCGACAGTTAACAGGTCGTTAAAGAAGCAAATTTCGGTTTGATTGTAAACATAGAAGCAAAACAAAGGAACAGAAAATACCTGAGTAACAAATGACCAGAATCCACAGCAAAAGATAGACGTCGTGCAGAGACATGCTGAATAATAAATCTTCATAAACAGTTCTGAAGGGTCAGTGGACTCCAAACTTTAGCTCTGCTTTCTCGCTACAGATGCTGTTAGACCTCCACAGATCCTCCAGCAATTTCTTTTTTTATTTTCTGTCTTAAATATTCACTTCTTTCTTGCCAATTAACGTTGTTATTTAAACGGAAACCTATTCACATCACCTGACGTGAGCAAGAGGAAATAGCATTCATTATCAACGAGCAGAATTGTAATTATGAAAAGACGTGCCTAGCATCAGTGGTATAGAATCATAGATTCATACTACACAGAAACAAAGACTTCGGTCCAAATCGTTCACGCCGACTAGATATTTGCCAGCACTTAACCAATATCGCTCCAATCCCTTCTTATTCATGTACTCATCCGGATGCCTCTTAAATGGTACAATTGTACCCAGCTCCACCACTTCCTCTGGCAGTTCGTTTCCACACACGCACCACCCTCTGCCTGAAAGAGTTAACCCTCAGGTCCTTTTAAATTTTCCCCCTCTCACTTTACATGTATGCACTCTAGTTTTGAACTTCCCCATCAGAGGAAAAAGATATTGGCTTATTCACCCTATCCGTGCCTCTCATGATCTCATACACCTCTATAACTCCTTAGCTTCTTTTTTTTCGCCGAAGACTCCGGAAGGCTCAATTCACACACCTGAAGTTTGTTTTAGGTTGTCTAATAACTCTCTTTATCACCCAAGTGAATTACTGAGAGAAAATTATTTATCTAATGAGCTTTAGTTTTCCTTTGACAACCTTTCAGCAACACAGCATGGCCACGCTGATCGTGACACGGCAGCAAGGCTCAAACAACAACACCAAAAGTAAGTAGATGTAGTACTGAAATCATCATAGGTGCCATTATCAACTAAACATCCGAAAAATATTGAACAATGCGCCGATTGCGAACTCCCTTGCAGACATAATGAGGAAGCGATGGTAGTGTGGGTAAGTCATTTTAATTTCATGATTTTAAAAAAATCCGTTATCAGTAATCTGCTTTCTGTTGATTTGCTTATCATAGAATCATTTTACTGCTTCCCTGATAATTACACATGCCTCAATTGTGCCGGCAAGTGACAAAAAAAAGTCTTTGAATGTCGATTCAAATAAATCTAATTTTCAAATAATTCAGGCAAGTTTATCAGACACGATTTGGCATTGAAATATTCATGTTTACTGTTGTATCTGTGGTGCGATCTTTTTCCAATTCAAAATATGTTTTGGCCCAGATTATGCTTCAAGCCAGCGGCCAGTCTACTGTTTTGTGGTTCCACACTCGATCGTCTGGCTATACGTGAACAAGAGCATAGCCTCGGCAATCCTCTAGGCCCCGAAACCCACCCCGGTATGCAATGAGGATTAAGAGATTCTGGTCAGAGTTTGCAACAGGATTCAGCTTTAGTTCCTTCTGTTGGTTTTCGACTCTGGGCACTGTTAATCGTTCACAACCTAATATATATTTTTCTTGTCTAAAATTCTACACCATCCTTCCTGGCTGTGACGTTTGGGAAGTCATGACTATGTTGTTAATGTAGATACAATGTATTCATGTTATGCCTCCCCACATCCAAAAGCATTTCTTTGCTCTGATTTAAAGTAGTCCACCTCCTTATTCAGTTCTGGGGAAGGGTCAACGGACCCGAAACGTTAACTCTGTTTTCTCCTCCACAGATGTTGCCAGACCTGCTGAGCTTTTCCAGCAACTTTGTTCCTTATTTGGCTAATGCAGTACACTTTTTCATGCTTGTAATTCAATTTCCGAACCCAGTTACTTGATAAACCACTTCACACGTAACTGCCTTTGCCTCTTTTATTTCCTCTTCCGCTCCCTCTGCATTTGAATCTATGAGAAACCTGCCACTTACCAGTATAATAATTTGCAGCAGATACTTTGAATATTATATAAGCAACCTGTTCAGAGATGTTTTTACACACCTCCGAAGCAAGTGGCGCTTTCATTTATGTTGTAACGTCCTTTACTTCGTGATGAATATAAGGTTTATTTTTATTGTGTAATTTATCGTCATGGTCCTTGTAATCACGTCACATAACATATGTACTAGATTACCCAATAATCGCGACTGCATTCCGCCCAACCTATTTCTTCTTATCTGTCGAAGGTGCCCTCTTCAATATGAAGGTGCTTGGGTTTGAATGATGAAGGGTCTAGGCCCGAAACGTCAGCCTCTCTGCTCCTATGATGCTGCTTGGCCTGCTGTGTTCATCCAGCCCTGCACCTTGTTGTCTGGGTTTGAATGATCATTGTTTGTAATTACTCAAGATCTAACAACATTGTGGTGGACATTTCATAAATGTTCTTCTGACTGACAGATGTTCACTACTCCGTATTTAATTGCGCGAACCAGATCCCAACACACTGTCGTTTTAGTTGGGCATGAGACAGCGGTGAATAAAGTTCTACCTCCTAATTTTGTGAATTTCTTCTTGCACGTCGGACATCAAACATCATTAACTGCATGTTTATGTTATACCAATTTTTATGTACCGTTTTCACTTGTCCATTAGATTCGTGTTAAAGGTATTTGAAAAAAAAACTCCTGACGATTCCCGTCCAACACTTACTGATCTGCAACATAAACAGAAACTGCTCGATTATCCCAGCAATTTTGATTTTGATTTGTATTTATTGTCACGTGTACTCAAGTACAAAAAGTATAGGAGCACAGTGAAAACTGTATAACGTCGCCACACAAGGCACCATCTTGGGTACCAGTATCTAGGTGCAAAATCTTAACAAGTTAGAAAGAAAAAACAAAGTTAAAAGTTAAACATTGCATTAATTACAGTAGCGTAAAACCTGAAATAAGGTTCAAAGTTAAATATTGCAGATCTTCTTAGTTTTAAGTAGAAAATAAAGAAATAAAGATGTTCAAACATTATGGCGTTTCTCAAATGCTTAGCCACGGTGGAACGAAAAGTCCATGTTGAGGCTATGCCAGGCTGAGATACCACCACGTATTGTCAAAAGACCACCATGCCTGGCTGAGAGGCTGCCACACCAGGCCAAGAGTCTGTCATGCTGGGCCAAAAGTCAGCCACCTAGTCTGTCTTTGCTTATGATTTCCAGCATCTGTAGTTCTTAGTTTTTTTTATCAATTGATCTGCGTTATGTGGCAACAATCAACAATTATTAGATGAATTGGAAAGTTTATTCAAAAGGGAAATGACAAAAAAAGGTAATTATAAGGCACAGGGCTGGATGAACACAGCAGGCCAAGCAGCATCATAGGAGCAGAG
>NW_025976837.1:6555-7239 GCF_021869965.1 Rhincodon typus | reverse complement strand
CTCCTTCTCTCGCTCTCTTCCCCACCGACTCCTTCTCTCTCTCCCCCCCTCTCCCTTCCCCTCTCTCTCTCTCCCTCTCTCTCTCCCCCTCTCTCCCCCCACCCGCCTCTCTCTCTATCTCTCTCCCTCTCCCTCCCTCTATCTCTGCTTTCTACCGGTTTCAGTTCCTTTCAATTCGGTCAAATTTTATTGTTTACATTTGTTGCTAAGCGACATTTTGACGTCACAGAAAAGTTTGCAATTTCTCAAAACAACAGAAAAAGGCCTCAACATCATGTAGAGGGACCCTGTATCCCAGTGAGAGCCAGAGTCAGCACCTTCAGGAGGGGAGGGGGACCCTGTATCCCAGTGAGAGTCAGCACCGTCAGGAGGGGAGGGGGACCCTGTACCCCAGTGAGAGTCAGCACCGTCAGGAGGGGAGGGGACCTGTACCCCAGTGAGAGTCAGCACCTTCAGGAGGGGAGGGGGACCCTGTATCCCAGTGAGAGTCAGCACCTTCAGGAGGGGAGGGGGACCCTGTATCCCAGTGAGAGTCAGCACCTTCAGGAGAGGAGGGGGACCCTGTACCCCAGTGAGAGTCAGCACCTTCAGGAGAGGAGAGGGACCCTGTACCCCAGTGAGAGTCAGCACCTTCAGGAGGGGAGGGGGACCCTGTACCCCAGTGAGAGCCAGCACCTTCAGGAG
>NW_025976837.1:1210-6455 GCF_021869965.1 Rhincodon typus | reverse complement strand
GTATCCCAGTGAGAGTCAGCACCTTCAGGAGAGGGACCCTGTACCCCAGTGAGAGTCAGCACCTGCAGGAGAGGAGGGGGGCCATGTATCTCAGTGAGAGTCAGTACCTTCAGGAGAGGAGGGGGACCCTGTACTTCAGTGGGAGTCAGCACCGTCAGGAGATTAGAGGGACCCTCTACCCCAGTGAGAGTCAGCACCTTCAGGAGATGGGGGGGACCCTGTATCTCAGTGAGAGTCAGCACCATCAGGAGAAGAGGGGGACCCTGTACCCCAGTGAGAGTTGGTGTTTGAAAACATCAGTAGGTCATTTCACATCATGTTGCCCTCCATCCTGTCAGTGATCTGTGCTGTGGAAGTGTAAATCTTTGCGAATGGTAATTGTAGAATCAGCAGATGAAGTCATTTAAAGCAGATTGTTGGAGTCCATTCCAATGGATGCACAGTTTTAATGCTCGCTGATGATGTGATAAATCAGGCCTCGGGCATACGTTTAACAGGGCCAGCTTCGTGGGAGTTTTTACTCTGTGTCTAACCCCGTGCTGCCCCATTCGTGGGACTGTTTGATGGGGACAGTGTAGAGGAAGCTTTACTATGTATCTAACCCCGTGCTGTCGCAGTCCTGGGACTGTTTGATGGGGAACAGTGTAGAGGGAACTTTACTATGTATCTAACCCTCTGCTATCCCTGTCCTGGGAGTGTTTGATGGGGGGACAGTGTAGAGGGAGCTTTACTCTGTATCTGTAATGGTCTCGGCGCCTGGGTTTGAATCCCACCGTGGCAGATGGCGAAATAAAAATTTAATAAAAATCTGGCCTGAGTTATTCTAACGGCAGTTGTAGGATAACTGTCCATTTTGACCCGAGGACCAGAGGGCTGAGAGTCAGGGAGTGTGTGTGTCAGTGTTTGTGTCACATCAGGATTATTGTATCTTGAGTTGTTGGTCTTTATAATATTCTCCCTGTGTCTGTGTGGGTTTCCTCCAGGTGCTCCAGTTTCCTCCCACAGTCCAAAGGCTAGGGAGGATTGGTCATGGGAAATGCAGGGCGAGAGGGATAGAGTAGGGGTGGGTCGGGGAGAGTTGGTTGGACTCGATGGGCCGAACAGTCTGCTTCCACACTGTAAGGATTCTATTGACTGTACAGTGGGACAGTTTTGCCTGAAAATGAGGACAATGCATTGTGCGCACTAGCCACAGATCAGGGATGTACCTGAGTCTGTTAGTCACAAACAGATTGATTTGCAACATTATCTTTGTTGTGAAATGATTTGCAAGTTGATGCTGTGATCGTTGGATTGTGTAATTGGAGTAACACAGATGTTAACAATCTGAGCTCTCTCCTTTCCGGGTCACCAGCAGATCGGTTCCTTTCACACTGCTCATCTGTGGGCTTTGGGTTAAACACGGTGTGGTGGCTGAGCTCCTGTTTTGGGGGATGAAGGTAGATTGCCTGAGCAGCTTTAGTGTGAGCAGAGTGTGCCTGAGAAACCCAGCTCTAAACCAGAGTCTAACAGTGCGTACAGTGTTCGTCCATCTTCCACATCTTGTCAACATTCCCAATGGATTCATGTGAAAGAGAGGGAATTTCTCAGACCCACCATTACCCACACTGGCTGGTTACAGGAGAGATTGAATCAATCTCCCTCCTCGGGGCTGGGGCGACTTTCCATTTTAAATATTTCTTGTTTCCCTTTTCCAGCTCCCATTGAATCTGACTCGGGCAGCACTTTCCTGATCCACAGCGACTCGGATCAACTCCCAAATCAAATCAGCAAGTTTCTGAAACCCTGGTCATTTCATTCCCGGGATGCTGTCAGCTGGGGAAGGGTCCTCGTTCAGGTTCGGGAGAGGAGGGTGAGGAGGGAGGGGCAGTCACACAGAGGGGTTACAGGACTGAAAGTGTGCCTTCATCTACACCCATCATCAACCGATCACCTACTGAACCGACACCTGGAGCCTGGTCTGCTGCAGCATTTCAATGCACATCGAAATACCACTTCATCGCTGGGGTGGATTAGTGCCTCTCCCACCCGTGCAGGCAGTGACTTCCAGATTCCACCACCTCCCTGGATGAAATAAATCTTCCTTTAAGCTCCTCCAAGCTTCCTTGCTCCTTACCCTCAAACTGTTTCCGGCGTAACTGACCCATGTACTAAAGAGAAAGGTTTCTCCCAACATATGATCCTCTGGACTTTATACGCCTCAATCAGATCTCCCCTCAGCTTTCTCTGCTTAAGGAAAACAAGCCCAACGTCTCCAGTGTCTCTTCAGAGTTGAATCACTTTGTCTGGAAAAATGACCCTGACCTTCCAATAGAAATCATAGAATCCCCTACAATGTGGAAACAGCAATTCAGCCCATCAAATCCACACCAACCCTCTGAAAAACATCCGACCCAGACCCCCATACCTGCCCTATTCTTGTAACCCTGCATTCCCCATGTCTAATCCACCTACCCTGCACATCCCTGAACTCTATGGGTAATTTAGCACGGCCAATCCACCCTAACCTGCACATCTTTGGACTGTGGGAGGAAACCGGAGCACACCCACGCAGACACGGGGAGAATGTGCAAACTCCACACAGACAGTCACCCGAGGGTGGGGTCGAACCCGGGTCCCTGGCGCCGTGAGGCAGCTTACCATTTCAATACACCATTTTGCTCTTGTGCTAACATAACCACCCTCGGCCTGCTGCAGCGACTCAATGAAGTGCAAGTTGCAGGAACAGCACCTCATTTTCCCACTCAGGCAATTTACAACCTTCAGGTCTCAACACTGAACTCGACACCTTGAGGGTAGGTCACCCCCTCAGTGGTGAAGAGACCATACCTGTCCAGCCTTTCCTGATGTTCTAGTTTCCTGTTTGTAAATCCTCACTGCACACTCTCTGCTGCGTCAGTTTCTTCATTACAACAAGAGCAGTCTCTTCAGTTTCTGGCCCTCGACTCAATGTTCAGTCCCTCCTCAGTGCAATCGATTTGTGTCGTGGGGATCCATGTGACTGAACCAACTCAGACATCACAGACAGGGTCCTGGGGCAGAGTGTGCCACAGGGCAAGGAGACCTACTCCCTGCCCTTCCCTTTCCTCTCTGCCACCTCTCAGTCTCGTGGTTACAGGAGGGAGATGTTTGGATTTCGGGGGCGGGGGCTGGGACTGGTTGGGGAAAAGCTGGGACTGGGTGAGAAGAGTAGGTCACACCCTCACAGAGAGAATTCCCTCTGCTATTGGCGACGGTTTAATTTAACTTGTCGAGGGATAGGAAGCTGTGAGGCTGGAGACAGCTCACGAAGGACAAGGAAGGAATGGGTACCCCATCATAGTCAGATGGCGATATTGTCACACATTGACAAAAATGTAATTGGTGGAATTTCAGTGTGGTTTAGATGCAGAGTAAAAATCCTTATATCCGTTCACACTGAAAGTAAAGCCCCTTCTGCTCTTTTAAATTGGAAGTGCACGTACACTGGCACTGTCCCCATCAAACATTCCCAGGACAGGGACAGCATGGGGTTAGACACAGGGTAAAGCTCCTTCTACACTGTTCCCCATCAAACATTCCCAGGATAGAGACAGCATGGGGTTAGATACAGAGTAAAGCTCCTTCTGCACTGTCCCCCATCAAACACTCCCAGGACAGAGACAGCATGGGCTTAGATATAGAGTAAAGCTCCGTCTGCACTGTCCCCCATCAAACACTCCCAGGATAGAGACAGCATGGGGTTAGACACAGAGTAAAGTCACCTATCAAACATTCCCAGGACAGTATTTCCGGTGAATCAGTCATTGCTGTTTCTGTGGTGATACCCTATTGTGAGTAAGCTTTCTGTCGTGTTCCTGTGTTTGTTAAATTGACTCCAAAACAGAAAATACTTCCTTGGTTCTGAAGGAGATCCTGTAGCATTGTGTGCGCTAAAAGAATTCTTTCTTTCTCCACTGTCGCATAACTCCCTTCTCTGCCTGTCCTCCCTGGCTGTGCCTGTTCCCACTGTGTTCCTCATGTCCGTGTGGAATCATAAACCCTCGATCCTTTCCTCAGGCCGGGTAGAACATTCTCACACTAACCCACTAAATTTGTCCCAAACTCTGTGCGGAACAAGCTCCCGTCTGTCTGTGGTAAGTGGTGAAGGACATTGTTGAAGAAATACCAACTCTGTGCCACAGGCACAATGTACATGTGTGGGAATGACAGGCCAATTGCAGCAAGATAGATTAACTGCTAAAGGCAGTCTTAGTCTATTCTTCTCATCATTTCCTCTCCATCCACAGAAGATTAAACAGGAAACCAATTCCGTAATTTTTGCAATTTTCATATTTAATGAGCATGACTTAGAATTGGTTACATTAGTCAATCTGCAAGTTCATTAATGCCGGTGTAATTAATGGTGAATTGAGAATGTGAAGCAGCCCCAGCCATTGGTAGCTGTGAGGTGCAGGGTACCTGCGACTCGGCTGTGGCTCGATCAGACCCCACCCGACAAAGGTTTTACAGGTTGTTGGCTCTGGGCAGAGACACAGAGCTCTCGCACGGATTTACAACAGGCCTCCTGTGGAAATCATACTGTGGAACATTTGCAGATTACAAGTGCAGCCAGTGAGAAATCCAAGGCTGTAAATCATTCTGTTCATTGACCTCGAAAGAACCAAAAGAAGCCAGTTATTGAGGAGAATGATTACTGAAAAGCTCCATGATTACAGGCCGTGTCAGGCATGGTGAAGCCAAATTACTTTCTCTTTCTTCAACAATCTCCGCGTGTTGAAGCAGGTCGCGCCAACACTGACTGTACATTCAAAAGTTAGATGTACAGCCTCTTCCTGTTATTCAACAAATCAAATCGCCTCAGTGCTGCCACTGCGGCTGTAGGTGCTGTAGGTGCTGTAGGAGTTATAGGTGCTGTAGGTGTTATAGGTGCTGTAAGTGCTGCAGGAGCTGGAGTTGATGTAGGTGCTGTAGGAGCTGTACGAGCTCTAGGTGATGCAGGTGCTGTAGGTGCTGTAGGAGCTGTAGGAGCTGGAGGTGCTGTACGTGCTGGAGGAGCCTTAGGTGCTGTAGGTGCTGTAGGTGCTGTAGGAGCTGTAGGTGCTGCAGGAGCTGTAGGTGCTGTAGGTGCTGTAGGAGCTGTAGGTGCTATAGGTGCTGTAGGTGCTGTAGGAGCTGCAGGTGCTGCAGGAGCTTTTGGTGCTATAGGAGCTGTAGGGGCTGTAGGAGCTGGAGGTGCTGTAGGAGCTCTCGGTGCTGTAGGAGC
>NW_025976837.1:0-1200 GCF_021869965.1 Rhincodon typus | reverse complement strand
TGAAGGTGCTGTAGGAGCTGAACGTGCTGTAAGTGCTGCAGGTTCTGTAGGTGCTGTAGGAGCTGCAGGAGCTGTAACTGCTGTGGGAGCTGTAGGTGCTGTAGGAGCTGTAGGTGCTGTAGTTGCTGTAGGTGCTGTAGGAGCTGTAGGTGCTGTAGGAGCTGCAGGAGCTCTCGGTGCTGTAGGTGCTGTAGGAGCTGTAGGTGCTGTACGAGCTCTAGGTGCTGTAGGTGCTGTCGGAGCTGAAGGTGCTGTAGGAGCTCTAGGTGCTGTAGGAGCTGTAGGAGCTGTAGGTGCTGTAGGTGCTGTAGGTGCTGTAGGAGCCGTAGGTGCTGTCGGAGCTGCAGGAGCTCTGGGTGCTGTAGGAGCTGTAGGAGCTGAACGAGCTCTCGGTGCTGTAGGTGCTGTAGGAGCTGTACGAGCTCTAGGTGCCGTAGGTGCTGTAGGTTCTGTAGGTGCTGTAGGTGCTGCAAGAGCTAGAGGTGCTTTAGGTGCTGTCGGTGCTGTAGGAGCTGTAGGTGCTGTAGGAGCTGTAGGAGCGGAAGGAGCTGTAGGTGCTGTAGGAGCTGTAGGAGCGGAAGGAGCTGTAGGTGCTGTAGGTGCTGTAGGTGATGCTGTCGGTGCTGCAGGAGCTATAGGTGCTGTAGTTGCTGTCGGTGCTGTAGGTGCTGTGGGTGCTGCAGGAGCTGTAGGTGCTGTAGGAGCTGTAGTTGCTGTAGGTGGTGTAGGTGCTGTAGGAGCTGTAGGTGCTGTAGGATCTGTAGGTGCTGTAGGTGTTGCAGGAGCTGTAGGAGCTGTCGGCGCTGCAGGACCTGGAGGTGCCGTAGGTGCTGTAGCTGCCGAAGTTGCTGCAGGTGCTGTAGGAGCTGTAGGAGCTGTAGGTGCTGTAAGTGCTGAAGGTGCTGTAGGAGCTCTAGGTGCTGTAGGATCTGTAGGAGCTGTAGGAGCTCTAGGTGCTGTAGGAGCTGTAGGTGCTGTAGGTGCGGTAGGAGCTGTCGGTGCTGCAGGAGCTGTCGGTGCTGTAGGAGCTGTAGGAGCTGTAGGTGCTGCAGGTGCTCTAGGAGCTGTAGGAGCTGTAGGTGCTGTAGGAGCTCCAGGTGCTGTCGGAGCTGTAGGAGCTGTAGGTGCTGTAGGAGCTGTAGGTGCTGTAGGAGCTCGAGGTGCTGTAGGAGCTGTCGGAGCTGTAGGAGCTGTCGGTGC
>NW_025976836.1:2810-7239 GCF_021869965.1 Rhincodon typus | reverse complement strand
GACTTTCCACATCAAGCAGATGTTCACCTGCACATCTGCTAATGTGGCGTACTGCATCCGTTGTACCAGTTGTAACCTCCTCCACATCGGGGAAACTGAGTGGAGGCTTGGGGACCGCTTTGCAGAACACCTACGCTCGGTTTGCAATAAACAACTGCACCTCCCAGTCGCGAACCATTTCAACTCCCTCTCCCATTCCTCAGACGACATGTCCATCCTGGGCTTCCTGCAGTGCCACAATGATACCACCGGAAGGTTGCAGGAACAGCAACTCATATTCCGCTTGGGAACCCTGCAGCCCAATGGTATCAATGTGGATTTCACAAGTTTCAAAATCTCCCCTGCCCCTACCGCATTCCAAAACCAGCCTAGCTCATCCCCACCTCCCTAACCTGTTCTTCCCCCCACCTATCCCCTCCTCCTCAAGCCGCACCCCTTTCTCCTACCTACTAACCTCATCCCGCCCCCTTGACCTGTCCGTCCTCCCTGGACTGACCTATCTCCTCCCTACCTCCCCACCAACACTCACCTTTACTGGCTCCATCCCCACCTCTTTGACCTGTCTGTCTCCTCTCCACCTATCTTCTCCTCTATCCATCCTCTATCCGCCTCCTCCTCTCTCCCTATTTATTTCAGAACCCCCTTCCCCTCCCCCATTTCTGAAGAAGGAGCTTTCCTGCTCCTCTGATGCTGCTTGGCCTGCTGTGTTCATCCAGCTCTACACCTTGTTATCTCAGATTTTCCAGCATCTGCAGTTCCTACTACCAATGAGAAAGCATGTGTTGTCTTAAGGATGATACGCAAACTCAAGGTCCCATCTGCTGCTTGTTGAAAGATGATATCCTGGCCAATAATCATCCTCAATCAAACTACAGATTATCTGGTCATTATCTCATTACTGTTGGTGGGAGTTAGGTGTGTGAAAATTAGATGTTCTGTTCCCTACATTAACAATGATTACACTTCAAACAGTACTTCACTGCAGTGGTTTGAGGCATCTGGTGGTTTTTGTGAAAATTGTTACAAAAGCAAATCTTTCTCTTCTCTTTCCACTTTTGTGCACAGTGTGCACTATGGTAACTTGCCAAGACTACTTTAACAACATCTTCCAAACCCAACAACAGGACAGGATTCTGTGGATTGTAGTTAGTGTGAGGAAGGCAGAACAGTCAGTAGATAAGAGATAACAAGGTGTAGAGCTGGATGAACACAGCAGGCCAAGCAGCGTCATAGGAGCAGGAAGGCTGACGTTTCGGGCCTAGACCCTTCTTCAGAAATGGGGGAGGGGAAGGGGGTTTTGAAATAAATAGGGAGAGAGTGGGAGGCGGATAGAAGATGGATAAAGGAGAAGACAGGTGGAGAGGAGACAAGCAGGTCAAAGAGGAGGGGATGGAGCCAGTAAAGGTGAGTGTAGGTGGGGAGGTAGGGAGGAGATAGGTCATTCCAGGACAGGTCAAGGGGGCGGGATGAGGTTAGTAGGTAGGAAATGGTGGTGCGGCTTGAGGTGGGAGGAGGGGATAGGTGGGAGGAAGAACAGGTTAGGGAGGCGGGGATGAGCTGGGCTGGTTTTGGAATGCGGTAGGGGGAGGGGAGATTTTGAAGCTTGTGAAATCCACATTGATACCATTGGGCTGCAAGGGTTCCCAAGCAGAATACGAGTTGCTGTTCCTGCAACCTTCGGGTGGCATCGTTGTGGCACTGCAGGAGGCCCAGGATGGACATGTCGTCTGAGGAATGGGAGGGGGAGTTGAAATGGTTCGTGACTGGGAGGTGCAGTTGTTTATTGCAAACCGAGCGTAGGTGTTCTGCAAAGCGGTCCCCAAGCCGCCGCTTGGTTTCCCCCATATAGAGGAGGCCACAACGGGTACAGCGGATACAGTATACCACATTAGCAGATGTGCAGGTGAACATCTGCTTGATGTGGAAAGTCTTCTTGGAACCTGGGATGGGGATGAGGGAGGAGGTGTGGGGGCAGGTGTAGCACTTCCTGTAGTTGCAGGGAAAAGTGCCGAGTGGGGTGGGGCTGGAGAGGAGTGTGGAGTGGACAAGGGAGTCACAGAGAGAGTTGTCCCTCCGGAAGGCAGATAACGGTGGGGAGGGAAAAATGTCTTTGGTGGTGGGGTCGGATTGCAGTTGGCGGAAGTGTCGGAGGATGATGCGTTGGATCCGGAGTTTGGTGGGGTGGTACGTGAGGACGAGGGGAATTCTTTTTTGTTTGTTATTGCGGGGATGGGGTGAGAGGGATGAGCTGCGGGAAATGCGGGAGATACGGTCGAGGGTGTTCTCGACCGCTGAGAGGTGGAAGTTGCGGACCTTGAAAAACGAGTACATCTGAGATGTACGGGAGTGGAATGCCTCATCCTGGGAGCAGATGCGGTGGCGGTGAAGGAATTGGGAATAGGGGATGGCGTTTTTGCAGGAAGATGGGTGGGAGGACGTGTATTCTAGGTAGCTGTGGGAGTCGGTGGGCTTGAAATGGATATTGGTTTCGAGGTGGTTGCCTGAGATGGAGACAGAGAGGTCCAGGAAGGGGAGAGAGGTATTAGAGATGGTCCAGGTGAACTTAAGGTTTGGGTGGAAGGTGTTGGTGAAGTGGATGAACTGTTCGAGCTCCACGTGGGAGCACGAGGTGGCACCGATACAGTCATCAATGTAACGGAGGAAGAGGTGGGGTTTTGGGCCAGTGTAGGTATGGAAGAGGGATTGTTCCATGTAACCTACAAAGAGGCAGGCATAGCTTGGGCCCATGCGGGTACCCATGGCCACCCCCTTTGTCTGTAGGAAGTGGGAGGAATTGAAAGAGAAGTTGTTGAGGGTGAGGACGAGTTCGGCTAAGCGGATGAGGGTGTCAGTGGAGGGGGACTGGTCAGGCCTGCGGGACAGGAAGAAGCAGAGGGTCTTTAGGCCATCTGTATGGGGAATGCAGGTGTATAGGGACTGGACGTCCATGGTAAAGATGAGGTGTTGGGGACCAGGGAATTGGAAGTTTTGGAGGAGGTGGAGGGCGTGGGTGGTGTCACGGACGTAGGTGGGGAGTTCCTGGACCAAGGGGGAGAAAATGGAGTCGAGATAGGTGGAGATAAGTTCGGTGGGGCAGGAGCAGGTGGAGACAATGGGTCGACCAGGGCATTCAGGTTTGTGGATTTTGGGAAGGAGATAGAAGCAGGCGGTGCGGGGTTGTGGAACGATGAGGTTGGAGGCTGTGGGTGGGAGGTCATCTGAGGTGATGAGGTTATGGATGGTTTGGGAGATGATGGTTTGGTGGTCGGGGGTGGGGTCATGATCAAGGGGGCGGTAGGAGGAGGTGTCGGAGAGTTCGCGCCTGGCCTCGGCGATTTAGAGGTCAGGCGCCATACTACAACTGCACCTCCCTTGTCCGCGGGCGTTATGGTGAGGTTGGGATTGGAGCAGAGGGAGCGGAGGGCTGCATGTTCTGTTGGGGCGAGGTTGGAGTGGGTGAGAGGGGTGGAGATGTTGAGGCGATTGATGTCTCGATGGCAGTTGGAGATGAAGAGGTAGAGGGAGGGTAGGAGGCCTTGGGGTGGTGTCCAGGAGGAGGGGGTGTGTTGGCGGTGGGAGAAGGGGTCAGTAGAGTTTAGGCTCGCGGTTGAAGATGTAAGCATGGAGGCGGAGGCCGTGGAAAAACTGCTCAATGTCCAAACTTGACCGGTAAGTTCACCTGGACCATCTCCAACACCTCTCTCTCCTTCCTGGACCTCTCTGTCTCCATCTCAGGCAACCACCTAGAAACCGATATCTATTTCAAGCCCACCGACTCCCACAGCTACCTAGAATACACCTCCTCCCACCCATCTTCCTGCAAAAATGCCATCCCCTATTCCCAATTCCTTCGCCTCCGCCGCATCTGCTCCCAGGATGAGGCATTCCACTCCCGTACATCTCAGATGTCCTTGTTTTTCATGGACCGCAACTTCCCCCCCTCAGTGGTCGAGAACGCCCTCGACCGTGTCTCCCATTTCCCGCATTTCCCACAACTCATCCCGCACACCCCATCCCCGCAATAACAACCAAAACAGAATCCCCCTCGTCCTCACGTACTATCCCACCAACCTCTGGATCCAACGCATCATCCTCTGACACTTCCGCCATCTGCAATCCGACCCCACCACCAAAGACACTTTTCCCTCCCCACCCTTATCTGCTTTCTGGAGGGACCACTCTCTCTGTGACTCCCTTGTCCACTCCACACTCCCCTCCAGCACCACCACACCCGGCACTTTTCCCTGCAACCGCAGGGAGTGCTACACCTACTCCCATACCTCCTCCCTCACCCCCATCCAGGCCCCAAGAAGACTTTCCACATCAAGCAGATGATCACCTGCACATCTGCCAATGTGGTATACTGCATCCGCTGTACCAGTTGTGGCCTCCTCTACATCGGGGAAACTGAGTGGAGGCTTGGGGACCG
>NW_025976836.1:0-2710 GCF_021869965.1 Rhincodon typus | reverse complement strand
TCCTACCTACTAACCTCATCCCGCCCCCTTGATCTGTCCGTTCTCCCCGGACTGACCTATCTCCTTCCTACCTCCCCACCTACACTCACCTTTACTGGCTCCATCCCCGCTTCTTTGACCTGTCTGTTTCCTCTCCACCTATCTTCTCCTTTATCCATCTTCTATCCGCCTCCCCCTCTCTCCCTATTTATTTCACAACCCCCTTCCCCTCCCCCATTTCTGATGAAGGGTCTAGGCCCGAAACGTCAGCCTTCCTGCTCCTGTGATGCTGCTTGGCCTGTTGTGTTCATCCAGCTCTACACTTTGATATCTCAGATTTTCCAGCATCTGCAGTTCCTACTATCTGTGATCACAGTAAATTAGTAGTCTGCTTGCTCCTGCACCCTCAATCTACCAGCTCAGTTTATCAAATCAAACATGGGAAGGCCATTTCCTGTCCAAGCAGCAGGAAGGTGACCAATTACAGATAAAATGGGGTGTGGGAAGGGGAGGGACTCCAGACTGAATCAAGAACCTGGACTCGGATGCAATATGGCAGGGAGGTAATGGCACGAGCAAAAAGTTGGTTATGGTATCAAGTGTAAAGATCCACTGCTCTCTGAATCTGCCTCTTTTATTTATGTCTCAATCAGCTGAAAGAAAATTTTGAGAACACACAAGCTCTGCCACCTTCTCAGCAGAGTCAGCTGCTACATATAGCTGTTATTCCATGAACCTCCACATTATAACTGCTGTAAAATACTTGCAAATATTTTCACATCTGATGCCTGTTACATTTTTCGGGTAATGAAAAGTTGCGGATAATGTTAACAAGCCTTGTCTTCACCATAATCTCAGGCAGTGCATTCCTGTTGCTAATCACATGTTATGTGAAAATGTTTTGTTTCATGTCACCATTGCTTTTTCTGCCAAGTACCTTAAAGCAATGCCATCTGGTTTTTAATCCTTTCATGAATGGGAACAATTGTTTTTATCCACTGTGTCTAAATCCATTATGATTTTGCATACCTCCATCACATTTCCTCTCAACCTTCTCTTCTCCAAGAACAGTTTCAATCTCTCCAAAGGTGCTACATATCTGAAATTCCTCATCCCTCGCCCATTCTCTTATTTTTTTTAATGTGTCTCCTCTAATACCTTAGTATTCTTCCTAAAGAATGGGCACAAAACTCTAGTTGATGATGAACTAAAGTTTTACACAAGTTCAACATAACTTCCTTGCTTTTGTCTCTATGCTGCCTTTGTTAAACCCGAAGATGTGATGTAATTTACTAATCTCACTCTTTCAACCTGTCATTTCACCTTCATAATATATCCACATATATGCCTAGGGCCCTCTGCTCATGCACCTCCTTTGCAATTGTACTTTTTATTTTATATTGTCCCTCTATATTCTTCTTAACAAACTGTACCACAGCACACTTCACTGAATTAGATTTCATCTGTCACCTGTCTGCCCATTTTCCCAATCTTTCCATCTCTTTTTAAAATTCTACACCATGTTCTTTTCAGTTCACAATATTTTCAATTTTTAATCATCCACAGTTATTGAAATTGTGGCCTGTAATTTAAGATCTAAGTCATAATATATCAGGAAGAACGGAGGCTCCCAAAACTGATTCCCTAGTGATCTTTACCGTAACCATAATCAGTCATTACAAAAAATCATTCACCAAAGTGATTTATTTCTGGTCATTGAGCCAATTTTACATCTGTGTTACCACGTTCTTTTATTTCCTGAACACTAATTTATCTCATATATCTGTGGAGTGACACCTTATCAAATGCCTTTTGGAAAGCCATGCTTACCACATCAACAATGTTACCCTCATTCATCCTCTCTTTTACCTTTCAAAAAACTCCAACACTGATTAAACATGATTTCCCCTTATCCATGCAGGTTTTCCTGAATCAACCTATATTTGCCCAGCTCACTGTTAACTTTGTCCAGTGTTATTGTCCAGTTTCTAAAAATGATATTAAACTGTGTTTTTTAGATTTATCTTAACACCCTTTTCAATCAAAATTGTGACATTTGCAAGTCTCTAGTACTCGTCATTTGCTTTTGAATTTAAGAAAGATTGAAAAATTATGACTAGCTCCTCTGTAAGTCCTAATTTCATTTCCCTCAAGTTTCATTTCATCTAGTTCTGGTGTCTTATTAACTAAAAGCACCCAGGCCGTATTCCCCTTTTTGGTTCCTATTTGGTCCCAGTCCTCCTCACTGCCTTTTTATAATCTATATTCCCATGGAAGATTTATGTTTTGATTTACTGTTGGCTGCAGGTTTCTCTTCATACTCTTTCTTGTTTCTCTTATTTGTTTTTCCGATTCCCTCTGAATCTGCCCTTGTTTTCGATGGTTTCATTCACCTAACATCACCCTAAGTACACATGTTTCACCTCAATCTTTAGTTCTTTCATCATCCAGGGAACTTCAGATTTATTTGCCTTACCTTTTGTTTACATGGGAATATATCTTGACTGTCCTTGAATTGTCTTATCTTTGAGGGCAGCTCATTGTTCAGTTAAGGTTTTGCCTGGTAATCTTTGATTTGAATTTATCTGCAGCAAATCTAATCTTATCCCATTAAAGTGCAGGGCTGGATGAACACAGCAGGCCAAGCAGCATCATAGGAGCAGAGAGGCTGACGTTTCGGGCCGAGACCCTTCATCAGAAAAGGGGGAGGGGAAGGGGGTTTTGAAATAAA
>NW_025976835.1:0-7239 GCF_021869965.1 Rhincodon typus | reverse complement strand
TGAAGATTATTAATGTTAGAATTCTTCTAGGCAAATATGAACACTAAAAGCAAAACTCTTTACTTGGTTCAGCTTCAGTAAAGTGAAAGTTAGGGTCCTGCTTCGCAGGCATTGGGCAGGTTAAATTGGGGCCAGTTAATTATATCGCCTTTTATCTTGCTGCCTTTCCAACACAGAGCAATTATAACCTGCTTCAGCTTTTTAACAAGGAAATGGTACTATTCCATGTAGGCAGGGAGATCATGTTATATGACGTACTGAAGACCTGATCAAAAATATTGGTTGATGTGCCAAGTCACAGAGCAGTGACAGTTTCCCCATTATGAAAACACACTGGGAGCTTTATTGGGCGAGAAGAGATAGAGATAACTTATAAAATGTATTTTAGGTTTTGTGTGACTCAGGAGAGGCAGAATTCCCTTCTAGGCCTTGAGCCTTCCTTGTGCCAGGCTCTTCCTCACTTGATTACAGACAGATTTCCCTTCTCAACTTCCCGTACTCCCCCCTTTAACCCAATTGTGATCAGAGGCTCTCCCTCCCGATCATAATCCCTTGCTAACCCACTGTTTGCACAGGCTGAATACCCCTGACATCAGAATCCCCTTCCTGAATGGTAGCTTGATAGTCAAACTGGTCGAGTATCTGACAGGAGTGTAGAAAGATTAATTTCACTACTCTATCTGTCTGACCAAGCCGAGTGGGTTGCCTGTTACTGGGCTCACAGATGCACTGCTGGGCATCCCCCTGCTCTCTTGTAAAAGTTTAGGTCCTAATGACCCTAGTGTTTAACTTAGTGCACTGACTCTAATCTCCTTGTATTCACAGGAGCGCATTGAGCACCCCAAGCACATTGCAGACCCTTGTGCACCATGAGTTTCAAGTTTCAAAGTTGCCATCACTTTAATGAAACAGTGCACAGGCAAAGGACAGACCCTTTGACCAGCAAATCTATCAGGAAAAGTATGCTGAGTTTTGGGAAAAAGAGACCCATGGGGTGAAGTTTGTACTTTTCGTCTGCTGGTACAGGTCTGCTGGTGCCAGCAGGTGGACACAAAACATCACTCTTGAAACTCAATGTCCCTGGCATCCTGCCATTCGTCCTCCCCTTCTTTTCAACGTGTAGATAAGGAAGTTCATTTTGGGAAAATCGTGTGATCTTTGTTCCCAATAAAAGTAGATAGCCAAAACATTATTTAGGCTAAGTGGCTGATGAGAACCCCAATGTATCAGCAAAGAAAATAGATGAAAAGTAAGTTGAGAAATTACTCAAGTGCATTTACATTAATAGTACTGTGTCCTTCCCATGACCTACACAATACTTCTCGGTGCACGACAACTTTGATTGCCCAATTGAAATGGGTATTCTTGATATAGGATATATAAGGGTAGGCCCCTTGATAATTCAGATTAAATAAAGAATGAGCTGTCCTGAAACTAAAACTGCTGCTGCTACCTATTCAAATATGCAAGGAGACACAAAGTGAGGGCATCTCAGACCAGACAGGAACTTCTGCCAATGTTCCAATACCAGCCAGAGAATCCTAATAATTAACCAACACGGTATCCCACTGACAGAACATATAGACAGGAGATATAATCAGGAATTATCCTATTCTGCATGGCTCGAGACAAGGTTCTATTTCTGCTGATCACATCTCAGACCTTTGTTTCAAAATGTAGAAAGTATTGTTACAATGTAGAAACATTTAGTGTGTTTGTATAATATTTCTCTATTGCAACTTTAATGCACATATTGATCCATTTATTTTAAATGGGATAATTCTCACTTAAAGTGACAGAGAAAGGAATATTATATAAATAGATTTAAGGAGGATTTTCTGAGTTAATAAATGCTATACAACACTCAGACATGAGTGGTAAATTATTCTAGAACTGCTGCAGTGAGGTTCCATTTGGCTCATTATTTCTGGGTTTCCTGTCGTAGGTAACACATGTATAAGATATACCCTCCCCCATGATCCCAACACTAGATGAGGATATTCTAACGGCATTCCAGATGTCTGGATCTCTCTTCCGCAAATGGCAGTGGATGTTGGATCAGTTGTTAATTTTAAGTCTGAAATAGATACATTTTTGGTAAGCCAAAGTATTAAAGGATACAGGCCAAAGTCAGGTACAAACAACCTTTTATTATCCGGCACCTATGGGACAGGAGTGTGCCGATTAATCGAATTTCCGGATTATCAAGAGGTCAACATAAACAACATAAAAATGCACACTAATTAATAGAAATGTAATGCAGGAGGCACTCACATAACTGTTACATATTATTTGCAGCATAAATCACTTAAATAGTAATGCAATTTTGCTTTCAATAAAACTTACTGTCAGAGAGCCTTATCATTCACACCCTCAACTGGCTACTTGGACATCATGGTAGATCATAGTATCTGAGGAGAAATTGACTCAAAATTAAATCAGCTGTTGATATTTTGTGTAGCCATTCAATTGAACAACAAGTACGTTTACACTGAGGTAACTAAATTTTAAAAAACTGTATCAATTTGAACAGAACAATACAGTAAACCACAATATTTGAGGTATATAATTTTTGCTGGTTTATCTGCAGTGCCACTTCATAAGGTGCTGGTTAAAACAAAGTTTGCTGTGTATGGAATTAGGGCCACAGGTCAGCCATGATCTCAATGAAGGATGGAACAGACTGAAGGGGAAGAATGACTTACTTCTCTTCCCATGTTCCTCAATGACAGGGATTCATAATTCCAACATAATCTTCAGTAATTTACATTCTAAAAAAGCCTGGCCAGGTATGGTCTAGAATTCAGGGTTACTATGGTGATGTAGGATGTTACATTTACTCGTTAAATTGTCAGGTTGGTCTATTAAATTGATTTGCAAACAATTGCTCAGCTTTAGAAAGTATGGATAGCATCAAAGGTTGCTGTCACACATGGCCACTTTCTCTATCTCAGTTGTAAGATTTGTTCAGGCACCCATTTAAAATATACAATAGGAACTAACCCCTTAAAGAGTTTGATGAAGTGAACACTGAGAAGATAGTTCCACTTGTAGGCAAGATTAGTTTGGCAGACATGATTAAATAAGTAGGAAATTCAGAGGAAAGTTTCTTTCTAGAAAATCGTTAGAATGTGGATATGCTTCCATGGGAGTAGCTGAGGCAACAATCATAGAGATATTTAAGGAGTAGCTGGTATTTATAAATGGGTTAGATGAAGTAGGTTGAGAGGAGGTTCCAGTTAGAGCACAAACACTGGCATGAAGCTCTTGGGTCAAATGTCTGTGTTTCTAAATATTGTGTTAATACTGTCAGGTTTAGACAGGCAGGTATCAAACTCAATCCATACAGATTCTACTTGAGTCATAAATTATTTGACAAGAAATATTGCAAATGGTAATTTTAAGCAATAGAGATTATTTATACTCAGTAATACCATCCTCCCAAACTTTGTCCCTGGGGACAGATGAACAAATTGGTTGGATTGGACCTCTTGACTTATGGTGCAACTAAAATTCCCAAAGTATTATTATCACCAGTTTCAACCCTTTATTTTCTTCACACCAAAACAAGTCACTTGTAATTGATGAAAGAGATAGAATTTTCAAAACTATCAAATCAAAACCATTGTACATAATAAAGGAAACAAAATCAACAAGGTCAAATCAAGGGCATTCAAAGGACTGAGCATTATAAAGCAGTATTAAACTCTGCAAATTGCTTGTGATCTTTGTTCCTTCCTAGATGGTAAATTTAATTATGGGATGTACCAGAGGTCAGCTTTAGTTGCTGCTTAAATTCACTGCTCCCTTTATGTCTATTAAATGTTCCTTGTAATAAGCACAGACTGTGCACAGTGACTGCTGCAATGCTGTATTTTTGAATACTATTTTTGCAGAGCTTGGGAATGTTTGTGAAGTTATTAAATTTCATGATCTTTGTGAAATGTATAAATATGATTGTAACGGAAAGAGAGATTTTAAATCAGATGTTTCATCAGAGAGAATACTGTTAGTTTCTGCCTGTACCTGACCTGGACTAGGTAGCTAGAAGGTGTGATCAGGAACTAAGGTAGAAGCAGGATGCTGCTGGAGGTTTGAAGGAATGGCCTCCTGCAGTAGTAAGTGGCTGGGAGAGGAAATTGGTGATCACTGCAGAAATTCCTCAACGAACTATCTGAGTCCGAAACATCTTTAGCTGTTTCATCATTTGCATTCCCTCTATCATAAGTTCAGAAGTGACAATACTCAAGGATGATGACTGGATCCCAGCTGAGGTTCCCTAAATCATTAAGGTTCCCGACACGATAACTCAAACTGCTAAGGTCCTGGAAAAGGAGGAATGAACCGGCTCCTTTTCTTTATTCACCTACCCTGTTGATTGGTTGCAACAAGGTTAAAAAAGATCCCTACGCTTGTGGATACCTTTCTCCCAGATCAAATGAATCTATTTTTTAATAGGAACTAATTTAACCTCAGGCTTTATTGAGTTAACAAAGAGTGAATTTATCAATTTACAAAATGTGAGAATAATTAGTAACTGAAACAAATTAAATATCAGAAATGAGACAAAAAGGATAAAAGATTTTCATATAAAATATAGATCAGTCTCTTAATTGTTGACAAACAGTAAATAGTCGAGTATTGTGACTTTTTCAGCTTAGGTTACTGGTAGAGTTCACATTGGTAATTTAATGATCCTTTGTTCTGAAGATTAGTTGAGATCCTATATTTCTGATTCCTTTAGGCCATGATTGAATTCTAGTATTCAGAGTAGGAAAGAGAGTCATTTTGTTGTCCTATTTCCCTTTTAAACTGGTTTGAAGCACTCAGAGTAATAGAATATTTTCCTGCAGCACAGCGGTGACTAAGCGCATAGTTCTTTGACAGCGACCTCCATAGCTCTTGAATCCAGGCTGGTACAAACAAGAATTTGCAGGCCCACTGGCCTACTCCAGTAGAGTTTAAACCATTTTCAACTTCTGTCCTTGTGTACTCTTCAATGGAAAAGACACAAAATGTGTCTACCATTTGGGACATAATTCAAAGGGTTGGCTTACTATTGAGCAGTGGTCATCAGCTCCTTGTTGATAGTCACAAGTCACTTTGTTTTAACTTACCTCTTCCCCCTTTTGAAGGGCTTCATGATTCTGACCTATGATTCACATATCCCCAAGAACCTTATGATTTCCTACTTTGTTGTGTGGATGGAGAGTTGTGTTGCTACTTAAGATGAGAAGAAATAGGAACAGGAAATAGGAACAGAAACGGTGGAGGTGATGGCATAGTGGTATTGTCACTGGATTGTTAATACAGAGACCAAGGTAATGTTCTGGGGATCTGTGTTTGAATCCCACCATGGCAGTTGGGGGCATTCAAATTCAATAAAAAAAAATCCCCAGAATTAAGAGATTAATGATAACCATGAATCTGTTATCGATTGTCAGAAAAACTCATCTTGTTCACTAATGTCCTTTAGGGAGGGAAACTGCCATCCTAACCTAGTCTTGCCTACGTGTGACTCCAGACCTGCAGGAATGTGGTTGATTCTTAACTGGTCTTTGGACAATTAGGGATGGGCAATAAATGCTGCTGAGACAGCGACAACCTCATCCCTTAAATGAATAAAGAGAAAAAAAAGGAATAGACCTTTCGGCCAGGATATCATGTAGGATTTGGCTATGGTCATTGCATTAGCTCCCAAAATCTCTCAGCATCACTACAGGCTTGCTCACCTTGCCCTGGGAAAATGGGACCATTTTTTTTTAGAAATAAAATCCCTGTAACTCTCTGGAATTTATTTAACATCAGCTGTGAGATGACGCATTTTGGAACATATAATGCAGGAGGAAAGTATACAGTAAATGGCAGAACCCCATCAAAATACAAAGGAATCTAGGCACACATGTCCACAGTTCCCTGAAAGTGGCAACACAAATGGATAAGGCGGTCAAGAAGGCATATAGCACACTTGCCTTCATCAGTCTGGCATGGAGTATAAAAATTAGCAAGTCATATTGCATTTGTATAGAACTTTAGTTAGGCCACGTTTGGAATATGGCGGACAGGTCTGGTTGGCACACTACCAGAACGATGTGGAGGTTTTGGCGAGAGTATTGAAATGGTTTACTAGGATGCTGCCTTGTTTGGATGGTATTAGCTATGAGGAGAGATTGGACAAACTCAGTTTGTTTTCACTTGAATGTTGAAGGAGTAGGGGTGATCTGACGCAAGTTTACAAAATCATGAGATGCATGGATAGAATGGATAGTTGGAGTCATTTTCCCGGGATAGGAATTTCAGTTACTAGGGGATATTGGTTTAAGGTAAAAGTGGTAAGTTTAAAGGAAATGTGTGAGGCAAGTTTTTTTACACAGAGGCTGGTAAGTGCCTGGAATGTGCTGCCAGAGCCAATAGTGGAGATGGAAATAATAACAACATTTAAGACGCATTTGACAAATATATGAATAGGCAGGGTATAGAGGGATATGGGCTATGTACAAGCTAAAAGTTTTTTTGGTTTCGAAAGGTATCATCTTTGACACAGTCTTGGTGGGCCGAAGGGCCTCTTTCTGTGCTGTGCTGTTCTTTGTTTTTTGCACTTTCAGGAATGCCTTTACAGGGATTCACAGCTGCAGTCAGAGCCACAGCCTTTGGTCTCTGACTGATTCCCATTCTGAGCACGGAGTGTATGTGTCCCAGTAAATCCCGCGTTTTCCAGTAGCTGGTCCGGACATACCTACCTTCAGCAGTTAAAACAAACAGGATTCTTGGCCTCACATTTCATCTGAGCATCAACCTTTCCAGGAGGAGGGCTCCCAGCATTTCCTTCTCTCTGACAGATACTCACTTTCCTATCGCTCTCGTCACCACCACCCCTTCCATTTAACTGGGAGTGACTAGGGAAGGATTTCCTCAGGAACAGGGATTTGTAGATCAGCTCATAATCATCAGCCAATGTGGCTGCTTGCCTGGACCCAGTCATTCTCCATTCCTTATTGAGAGGGAGATGCAGTTTTTAAACTTCTCAAGGAGAATTAGTTCGTGGAGATTTTTGTAAGTTACTTCTGTCTTAAGTACCCAATGGTCATATGTAAGCTGTTTAATGCTTTCAAATTCCAGGTAAGTCTGGTCAGGCTGTTTCCTGAGGGTGAAGAATTTTTGTGGTATGCCTCTGGCATGAACTAATGTGCACATAAGAATCAGAGATAGTAGGAACTGCAGATGCTGGAGAATCCGAGA
>NW_025976834.1:5738-7240 GCF_021869965.1 Rhincodon typus | reverse complement strand
TTTTTTTTTTTGACAAACGTGCTTATCTCAGCGAGATAAGCATATCAGAAGACTAAAAACTCAACTTCACCAAAAGACTTAACTTTTGATGCTGGTTTGAACAACATTGTTATTTCAGCGAGAGACGCATATCAGAAGACCAAAATCTCAAATTCAACAAATGACGCAACTTTTCATGTTGATTCCACTAAAACGCTTATTTCAGTGAGACAAGCCCTTCAACAGTCAAAAATCTCAACTTCACCAAATGACTCAACTTTTGATGTTGCTTTGAATAGCATGCTTATTTCAGCGAGTTAAGCAGTTCCGGAGGCAAAAATCTCAACTTCACCAAATGATTTAATTTTTAGTGCTGGTTGAATTAAAATAGTTATTTCAGCGAGATAAGCTCTTCAGAAGACCAAAATCTGAACTTCCCCAAATGACACAATTTTTGATGTTAGTTTGACGAACATGCTCATTTCAGCGATTTAGGCACTTCAGAAGATCAAAATCTCAACTTCAGCAAATGACTCAACTTTTATGCTGTTTCGACAACATGCTTATCTCAGTGAGATAATCACATCAGAAGAGCAATATCTGAACTTCACGAAATGACTCAAATTTTGATGTTGGATTGACTAACAGGTTTCGTCCAGTGAAATAAGCACTTCAGAAATGAAGAATCTCGACTTCACCAAATGACTAAACTTATGATGCTGTTTTCAGTAATATGCACATTTGAGTGAGATAAGCAATTCAAAAGGCCATAATAAGAACTTCATCAAATGACTCAACTATTGATACTGTTTGGATTAAAATGCTTCTTTCAGCGAGGTAAGCATTTCAGAAATCCAAACTCTGAACTTCACAAAATGACTCAAGTTTCGATGTTTGTTTGACTAACATGCTTATTTGAGAGGGATAAGTACTACAGAAGTCAAAAATCTCAACTTCACCAAATGACTTAATTATTCATGCTGTTTTGACTAACATGCTTACTTCAGTGAGATAAGCACTTCAGAAAACCAAAATCTGAACTTCACAAAATGACTCAAGTTTTGATGTTGGTTTGACGAACATGCTTATTTCACTCAGATGAGCACATCAGAAGACCAATACCTGAACTTAACCAATGAGTTAATTTTTGATGTTGTTTTCAATGACATGCTTATTTCATTGAGTTAAGCACGTCAGAAGATCAAAATCTCAACTTCACCAAATGACACAACTTATGATGTTGTTTTGACTAACATGCTTATTTCAGCGAGTTAAGCACTTCAGACGGCTAAAATCTCAACTTCACCAAATGACTCAACTTTTGCTGCTGATCGGATTAAAATGCTTCTTTCAGCGAGTTAAGCACTTCATAAGAGCAAATCTGAACTTCAACATATGACTCAAGTTTCGATGTTGTTCAGACTAACATGTTTATTTGAGTGAGATCGGCACTTCAGAAGTCAAAAATCTCAACTCCACCAAATGGGTTAATTTTTAATGCTGTTTTGACTAATATGCTTATA
>NW_025976834.1:0-5238 GCF_021869965.1 Rhincodon typus | reverse complement strand
GAAGTTCAGATTTTGGTCTTCTGATGTGCTTATCTCGCTGAAATAAGAATTTTAATCGAAACAGCATCAATAGTTGAGTCATTTGGTTATGTTGAGATTGTTGATTTTGAAGTGCTCACCTCACTGAAATAAGCATGTCATTTAAACCAACATCAAAAAATAACTCAATTGATGGAGCGAGATATTGGTCTACTGAAGAGCTTATCTGAGTGAAATAAGCATGTAAATCAAAACAGCAGCAAAAATAAACGAAGTCAGATGGTGAAGTTGAGATTTTTGTCTTCTGAAGTGCTTAACTCGCTGACATAAGCATTTTAATTTAACCAGCATCATAAATTAAGTCATTTGGTGACGTTGAGGTTTTTGCATTCTGAAGTCCTTTACTCGCTGAAATAAACATGTTTGTAAAAACAACATCAAAAGTTGAGTCATTTAGTGAAGTTGAGATTTTTGACTTCTGAAGTACTTAAATACCTGAAATAAGCATGTTAGCCAAACCAACATCAAAACTTTAGTCATTTGATGAAGATCAGATTTTGGTTTTCTGAGGTGCTTATCTCACTGAAATAAGCATATCAGTCAAAAGAGCATTAAAAATTAAGTCATTGAGTGAAGTTCAGATTTTTGACTTCTGAAGTGCTTATCTCACTCAAGTATGCATGTAAGTCTAACCAGTATCAAAACTTCAGTCATTTGATGAAGTTGAGATTTTGATCTTCTGAAGTGCTTACCTCATGAAATAAACATGTCATTCAAACCAACATCAAAAACTAATTCATTTGGAGAAGTTGAGATATTGGTCTTTGGAACTGCTTATCTGAGTGAAATAAGCATCTTAGTCAAAACAGCATCAGAAATTAAGTCAGATGGTGAAGTTGAGACTTTTGATTTCTGATGTGCTTATCTCACTCATATAATCATGTTAGTCAAACCAACATCAAAACTTGAGTCATTTGGAGGAGCTCAGAGTTTGGTTTTCTGAAGTGCTTATCTCACTGAAATAATCATGTCATTGAAACTAACATGAAAAACTAACTCATTTGGTGGATTTGAGATATTGGTTTTCTAATGTGCTCAACTCACTGAAATAACCATTTTGGTCCAACCAGATTCAAACATCAAGTCATTTGGTGAAGTTCAGACTTTTGGCTTCTGACGTGCTTATCTCGCTGAAATAAGCATGTTCGTCAAACCAGCATCAAAAGTTAGATCATTTGATGAAGTTGAGATTTTAGTCGTCTGATATGCTTAACTCGCTGAAATAAGCATTTTAATTTAACCAGCATCATAAATTTAAGTCATTTGGTGACGTTGAGGTTTTGGTCTTTCAAGTCCTTAACTCGCTGAAATAAACATGTTTGTAAAAACAGCATTAAAACTTAAGTCATTTGGTGAAGTTGAGATTTTGATCTTCTGAAGTGCTTACCTCATGAAATAAGCATGTCATTCAAACCAACATCAAAAACTCACTCATTTGGTGAAGTTGAGACATTGGTCTTCTGAAGTACTTATCTGAGTGAAATAAACATTTTGTCAAAACACCATCAAAAATTAAGTCAGATGGTGAAGATGAGATTTTTGATTTCTGAAGCGCTTATCTCACGGAAATAAGCATTTTAGTCCAAACACCGTCCAAAGTTAGGTCGTTTGGTGAAGTTGAGACTTTTGAATTCTGAAGTGCTTTTCTCACTCAAATAATCATGTTAGTCAAACCAACATCAAAACTTGAGTCATTTGTTGGAGGTCGATTTTGGTTTTCTGAACTGCTTATCTGACTGAAATAAGCATTTAGTCAAATCAGCATCAAAAATTAGGTCCTTTGGTGAAGTTGAGATTTTAGTCTTCTCACATGCGTATGTCGCTGAAATAAGCATTTTAGTCAACCCAGCATCAAAAGTTGAGTGTCTTGGTGAAATTGAGATTTTGGTCTTCTGATATGCTTATCACGCTGAAATAAGCACGTTCGCCGAAACAACATCAAACGTTGAGTCATTTGGTGAAGTTGAGATTTTGATCTTATGAAGTGCTTATCTCAATGAAATAAGCATGTCGTTCAAACCAACATGAACAACTAAGTCATTTGGTGAAGTTGAGATATTGGTCTTCTGATATGCTCAACTCACTGAAATAAGCATTTTGGTCCAACCAGATTCAAACATCAAGTCATTTGGTGAAGTTCAGGTTTTTGCCTTCTGACATTCATAAATCGCTAAAATAAGCATGTTCGTCAAAACAACATCAAAAGTTGAGTCAATTCGTGAAGTTGAGACTTTTGCGTTCAGAAGTGCTTATCTCACTCAAATAAGCATGTTCGTCAAACAAACAGCAAAACTTGAGTCATTTTGTGAAGTTCAGATTTTGGTCTTCTGAAGGGCTTAACTCGCTGAAATAAGCATTTTAATCCAAACAGCATCAATAGTTGAGTCGTTTGGTGAAGTTGAGATTTTAGCCTTCTGAAGAGCTTAACTCGCTGAATTGCGCATGTTAGTAAAAACAACATCAAAAGTTGAGTCAGGTGGTGAAGTTGAGATTTTGATCTTCTGAAGTGCTTATCTCAATGAAATAAGCATTTCATTCAAACCAACATCAACAACTAACTCATTTGGTGAAGTTCAGATATGGGTCTTCTGATGTGTTTGTCTGAGGGAAATAGCATGTCAGTCAAAGCAGCATCAAAAATTAAATCATTTGGTGACGTTGAGATTTTTGTATTCTGAAGTGCTCAACTCGGTGAAAAATACATGTTCGTAAAAACAACATCAAAAGTTGGGTCTTTTGGCGAAGTTCAGATTTTTGACTTCTGAAGTACTTAAATAACTGAAATAAGCATATTAGTCAAACCACCATCGAAACTTTGGTCATTTGGTGAAGATCAGATTTTGGTTATCTCACTGAAATAAGCATGTTAGTCAAAAGAGGATTCAAAATTAAGTCATTTAGACATTTAGTCATTTCGTGAAGTTGAGATTTTGACTTTTGAAGTGCTTATCTCACTCAAGTAAGCATGTTAGTCTAACCAACATCAAAACTTGAGTCATTTGGGGGAGCTCAGAATTTGGTTTTCTGAAGTGCTTATCTCACTGAAATAAACATTTAGTCAAATCAGCATCAAAACTTAGGTCCTTTGGTGAAGTTGAGATTTTACTCTTCTCACATGCTTATCTCGCTGAAATAGGCATTTTAGTCAAACCAGCATCAAAAGTTGAGTGTCTTGGTGAAATTAAGATTTTGGTCTTCTCATGTGCTTATCACACTGAAATAAGCACGTTAGTCAAAACAACATGAAACGTTCAGTCATTTGGAGAAGTTGACATTTTGATGTTCTGAAGTGCTTAATTCGCTGAAGTAAGCATGTTAGTCAAAACAACATCAAAAGTTGAGTCATTTGGTGAAGTTGAGATTTTGATCTTATGAAGTGCTTATCTCAATGAAATAAGCATGTCGTTCAAACCAACATGAAAAACTAACTCATTTGGTGAAGTTGAGATATTGGTCTTCTGATATGCTCAACTCCCTGAAATAAGCATTTTGGTCCAACCAGATTCAAACATCAAGTCATTTGGTGAAGTTCAGATTTTTGGCTTCTGAGGTGCTTATCTTGCTGAAATAAGCATGTTGGTCAAACCAGCATCAGAAGTTAGCTCATGTGGTGATGTTGAGATTTTACTCTTCTGATATGCGTAACTCGCTGACATAAGCATTTTAATTTAACCAGCATCATAAATTAAGACATTTGGTGAAGTTAAGGCTTTTGCCTTCTGACGTCCATAAATCGCTGAAAGAAGCATATACATCCAAACAACATCAAAAGTTGAGTCATTTGGTGAAGTTGACATTTTTGACTTCTGAAGTGCTTATCTCACTCAAGTAAGCATGTTAGCCGAACAAACATCAAAGCTGGAGTCATTTTGTGATGTTCGGATTTTGGTCTCCTGAAGTGCTTAACTCACTGAAATAAGCATTTTAATCCAACCAGCGCACAAAAGTTGAGTCTTTTGGTGAAGTTGAGATTTTAGTCTTCTGAGGTGCTTAACTCGCTGAAATACCCATGTTTGTCAAAACAACATTAAAAGTTGTGTCATTTGGTGAAGTTGAGACTTTGATCTTCTGAACTGCTTATCTCAATGAAATAAGCATGTTGTTGAAAACAACATGAAAAACTAATTCATTTGGTGGAGTTGAGATATTGGTCTTCTAACGTGCTCAACTCCCTGAAATAAGCATTTTGGTCCAACCAGATTCAAACATCAAGTCACTTGGTGAAGTTCAGATTTTTGGCTTCTGAGGTGCTTGTCTCGCTGAAATAATCATGTCAGTCAAAACAGCATCAAAAGTTGCATCATTTGTTGAAGTTGAGATTTTTGTCTTCTGATATGCTTAAATCGGTGAAATAAGCATTTTAATTTAACCAACATCATAAATTAATTCATTTGTTGACGTTGAGGTTTTTGCCTTCTGAAGTACTTAACTCGCTGAAATAAACATGTTTGTAAAAACAACATTAAAAATTAAGTCATTTGGTGAAGTTGAGATTTTTATGTTCTGAAGTGCTTGTCTCATTCAAGTCAGCATGTTAGTCTAAACAAAATAAAAACTTGAGTCATTTGATTAAGTAGAGATTTTGATCTTCTGAAGTGCTTACCTCATGAAATAAGCATGTCATTCAAACCAACATCAAAAACTGAGTGATTTGGTGAAGATGAGATAGTGGTCTTCTGAAGTACTTATCTGAGTGAAATAAGCATATTGTCAAAACAGCATCAAAAATTAAGTCAGATTGTGAAGTTGAGATTTTTGATTTCTGAAGTGCTTATCTCACGGAAATGAGCATTTTAGTCCAGCCAGCGTCCAAAGTTTAGTCCTTTGGTGAAGTTGAGACTTTTGACTTCTGAAGTGCTTTTCTCACTCAACTAAACATGTTAATTAATACAACATCAAGACTTGAGTCATTTGGTGGAGCTCAGAATTTGGTTTTCTGAAGTGCTTATCTGACTGAAATAAGCATTTAGTCAAATCAGCATCAAAAGTTAGGTCCTTTGGTGAAGTTGAGATTTTAGTCTTCTCACATGCGTATGTCACTGAAATAAGCATTTTAGTCAAACCAGCATCAAAAGTTGAGTGTCTTGGTGAAATTAAGATTTTGGTCTTCTGATATGCTTATCACGCCGAAATAAGCATTTATTCAAATCAGCATCAAAGTTTGGTCCTTTGATGAAGTTGAGATTTTGGTCTTCTGAT
>NW_025976833.1:0-7240 GCF_021869965.1 Rhincodon typus | reverse complement strand
GGCTCTATCCTATCGTTTACTCCCTACCCCACCCACCTCCCTATTTTCTGCATATAAACTGACGGTTTCCCAGCCACCATCAGGTCTGAGGAAGGGTCACCGGACCCGAAACGCTAACTCTGTTTTCTCCATCACAGATGCTGCAGACCTGCTGAGCTTTTCCAGCAATTTGGTTTTTGTTCTTGATTTACAGCATCCGCAGTTCTTTTGGTTTTTATTATGACTTCAAATTAATATTGTGCACATTTGTTAATGCAACTGTAAGTTCATGAGATAGTAGAAGGACCTAGGCCTGAAACGCCAGCCTTCCTGCTCCTTTGATGCTGCTTGGCCTGCTGTGTTCATCCAGCTCTACACCTTGTACAGTTCATGGCCTACTGTGTGTAGCAGAGATTGGATATTTCATGCAGTATGACTGCAACAAATGAGGTTTATCGGTCTATTTTACTTTCACTGAATAGAATGTGTATCTCATTGGAACACACCACATAGATTTTATTTATTGTTTTCTCTCCTTTGAACTCACACACTGAGTTACAAACGCTGGTGCAAGTAAACACTGCCTGTTATTTCACCTGTTCTTTAAAAAGTCCATTTCATGGTCATTTTCACTTATGGGGAGAAGTTCTGTCGTTTAGATCTCATCCAGTGGTTCCATGAGCAATACTGGAGCCTGTGTGCATGCTACTTCTATGTCTTGTAGAGAGTGGGGGAAGACTGATGTAGTCCGTCAAAACCTATGTATTGTGCTATTATACTTAAAGTTAAAAGACTGATGGTGCTCAGTTTGTTAAAGTGCATAGTCTTTTTCTGCTGCACAAACCACATAGTGAAATGGAGCCGGAACTGGTACAGACCCATTGGACACAGTTTCTTGGCAACTAGTTAGTCCTCGAATTCCCCGCACTCTTATGAACTAATTCCTCGTATAGGGGAAACCATTCCCTTTAATGATGGAACACTTCATAGTACAATTTAAGATGCCATTCAGGACAGACTGGTTAGAATGAAGCTGTAGCTTTTGACTGGGGATGCACTTTAGGTAGCTGGAATGAAAAATTACTTTTACATAATAGTTCTTAAAGCCCTTTCAGCAGAAGGGCAGGGAAGTTTGAGTGGCCAATGCATCACAAACTCACCCAAAATTTGACACTAATTGGACTAGTTTATTCAGAGAGACTTGTAAAGATGGTTGCTGTGAACAATAGTTAAAACCATTGCCCCTCTTAACTTTAAATAACAAAAGGCATTTCAAGTTCCACAATACTGACTTGTTTATCATAGAGTCAAAGTAAATTCTTCCAGCTCAACAGAGTTAGAGATGTGTACAAAACCAAATCTTAGATGTTTAGGTTTATTACAAAGAGATACAAAAATCTTTCTTGCCTTTTTAGCATTGAAGCAAAGTTGCCTTCAAAGAACTAAACCACATTCTGGGCACAGTGCTTTGAACATGGTTTCTGTATGTTTTGATGCTGCCACGGAATTTGCCTTTTTATAACACCCTCCTTGTGCATTGGTGTAAATCACCTATTGTTGCATCATTCCTTTCTTGAAGACAATTTTCTTAAAACTAAAATCTCTGACCTCAGGAGTTATTACAGGTCAATCCTGTAGCATGTAACCACGATTACTTTAAATTGCCTACTTGAATTTAATATGAAAAACTTTCTGCCTATGCTCAGCCACTTTGGGCCAAAATCTACTGGCAAAATTTATTTAGATGATTCACAAATATAACAATAAAATCACATTACTACAGAACACATCACAAATAGTAATTTCTGATGTATGCAGTGCTTTAAGGAACTACTTCTCCAACAACTCTGACACAAGTTTTGAATGAGAGTCTCTCGTAATATATAACTAATTTAATCTCAGATTTATGCGTTCTCTGCTAGAATGCTAGAATGATAGACTCCTGAAAGATTCCTGTATTTAACAGTACTATTCCCCCCAGCTTCCCCAAAACAATGTAAAAACAAAATCTTTCAAGATTGACTTTAGCAATTTAGAGGTGTAGTGATGCAACATCTTTGATGAAAATGGAATACTGGCTTGGATTAGTTACATCTTATACTTGCAGTCCTTGGGTATTTCAACCAGAATACTTACCTGACCACATGACAGCAATTGGAAATTACTTTAAGTTGATTGTAAAAGGTGATGGAGGGGAGACTAGTCTTCTACATAGAGCTCAGCCCCTGGATAGGAATTTGTCTGCGTATTTCCTACTCTCCAAATTTTCCTTAAGTGACGACACTTGAAAAGTAGTTAATTGGTTATGAAAAGCTTTGTGATGTTTTTGAGACTGTGAAAGGATTGCGCTGGATTGTATTAAAATTGATATTATTCCCACTTAAAAATCCACTATCTATATTTTAAAACAGTTTTTGACTGCCTGTTGATGATTCTGTATTTACAAGAGATTACTACGGATTCTTGGGTGAGCAACCTGCCTTCTATCACCCCAACGTCTGTCCACCATCATCTACAAGTCGGAAGTCAGAAATGTGGTGGAATACTCTCCACTTGAGGAGCTTGTCAGCATCCAGGGTATTGCACTCTATCCAGCACCTTCAACATCCACTCACTCCACCACCCACACATAGTGGCAACATCTCCAAAATGAACTGCAGTTACTCGCCATGGTTCCTCAGGCAGTACCCTTTGAACATGTGACCTCCATCACCTGGAATGAAAAGGGCAGCAGATACATGGGAATGCCACCAACTTCATATTTTTCTTCCAAGCCCCAGCCCATCCTGACTCCACCGTTCCTTCACACTCACTGCGTCAAAATCCTGGGACTCCCCAACAGCATTGTGGTCGTCCTTACAGCCAAAGGTCTGCAGCGGCTCAAGAAGCCTGCTCACCACCACTTTCTCCAGGGCAATTAGAGATGAACAATAAATGCTGGGCTAGCCAAACACACCCACATCCCATGAGCAAATTAAAAACAAAAGACAACTTCTAAAAATGTGCTTTACCAGGTAGGGCCCGCAGCAACCTTATGGCAGGCTGCTGATTCACTTGCAGAATTACCCTTTTAAGTGTTCACCATTAGCAGATTACATTAAGATTATAAAGCATGACTCACTATTACAATATCCAGGTCGCCACATTCACAAGATTTCTAAGTGCATGTGTATTCTGAAATGAAGAGAAGATTCAAGACATTTCTCTGAGATTCTGCAAAAACTCAGCTCTGAGATACTGCAACATGTGCAGTTCTCGGGAGCTTTAATCGTTGCAATCCTGACAATATTCTGTACCCAGAGTAGAAATTCCTTTTGTGTCATTAACTCAGTCAAGGTGCCATCTTGGGGGTAGAGGAGGTCTATAGGCCTCCATGAAAGGCTAAGCGAGTTGAATAGTCTTTCTTAACTGCTCTTTATCATTTGTGATCTTGAACGTTCTTTCCAAAGGTTGGCCTCCCATTGGATCAATCCATGCCTATATTCAAAGTACTTCACTCCCTTCTGTGGAAAGGCTGATCAGGAATCTGTCTTGTTCTTATCACCTGCCATTAGGCAAATCGGAAGGATTCGCAGGCTGATGGTCAGCCTGTTTTGGCTACATTACAAACACATGTTCCGTGGTCAACAGGTCCAGGCATGGGACTCGAACTTGGATCTTCTGGTCCAGAATGGGATGCTATACACTGTGCCATAGGACCTGATCTTGGAGGTAATGCGAGTGCAAGGTCATTTACATTAGTGCATAGCTTTTGTCCCAAGTCCTTCAAAGAACACACTCACTAGATTAAAGGGTAGTTACTGGTGTAATTAAGCAAATGTAGCAGGCAGTTTGAGCATAGCCAGATCCCAAATTGGAGAGTGACTAGACAAATCTTCTTTGGTTTTAGTTAAGTGTTCAGTATTGGTCAGGTCACCGAGACAGCCTCCCAGCTTCTCCCTAAGTAGGGCTACAGGATCTTTTGCCACCATCTGAGAGGCAGATTGAGCCATGATTCAGTGTCTTAGCCAAGACATTGCAACATGCCCTCTGCATTGTGCTGAAATGCCGGCCTATATCAACTCTCTGCAATGAGGTTTGTATACACAACCTTATCACTTTGAATTAAAAGTACTACCAAGGCTGACATATGGATTTAAAAAAAAACTATTGCACTTTTTTATTATTTTCTTTATAGAATTCATGCATAGCTAATTAGCAAGTGACTGTTAGTAGGAAAATATTACAACTATGCACTGCAGGCTGTTAACAATTTTCTGGTGGTCAGGGCTAATAGCAAGGGGTTAGTTGACCATTTCATATGATGGGCATGGGCATGTTTAATTAGGGATAATGCCTTGTTGCTCTTTATTTGGCTTTGAAGTGATGGTGGCAAAAGGGAATGTTTCCGTCGTTAGGAGTGAAAAATTAAACCTGAAAGAGAAAAATAAAACACTGCAGGTTGTGGTTTCTTTGTGGATGACCTGCATTCTGTCAGTGTTTGAACAGTGCACTTGGTAAGCACAGCTGTGCTGCAGCTGCCATAGGCATTTGAAATAAAACATCAGGACTTTATGTACTTTCTCTGGTCTCTTGGATCTTCCTGCTGTGTTCAAGCACTGGCACCTATGTCATTCCGAGTGTTCTTTTGGATGGAGTACTCTGTACATAGTCTTAAAGTGGGTTTACACATTGGCCTTTCATCACAGGGATGTGGTTTACAATCCAGTCTGGGACTGATGGGATGAAAGACTCTTTGATTACCTCAGAGTTCGAAGCAGAATGAGTTTGTGTAGTTTCAGTTACGTTATTAGTACAGTTGGAAGCACAATATAAAGCTGGCAATCGACACTTTTACCTGAAGGTCACTTGACCCTGCTGTGGTACGTGGGAAATGCTCACAGTTACAATGGATCCATGAAATGGATGTCTTGCCATTTTAATTTACTGGCTTTCTTTTAAAGGTGCGGCCAAATTATCTTAAGGATGAATGTGGTGCATTTGACTCTCATCAAAGGCCTACATACAATTCCCAGGGTAAAGCTGTTATTTGAACGGAATCCGTAGAAATATTTCCGGGTCAACTGATGGGGTAGACAGGTTGCAATGAGTCAACCAACTAGATGGTAGTAAAAACACAAAATGTAGCTGATGTAACGTAATCGTCCTGCCATCTTTTCTAAATCATTTGTGTAACTGCACTTAGAATTCCATCCACTGATCACCTTTACCACGATGATGTTGGAGCAGTTGAGGATATTGGACAATCACAGCAATGAGGTTACAAACTACCTGTGTGTCAGGAAGCCAAATAAAGTTTAATGGATACTTTTCAGGCTTGAGGAAGGTACGTAGTGATGTAACCGAGGAGTTAGTATCAGGACCTTTACTTTTCATGATTTATACTAATGGTCTAAATCTTGGAAGTGTGGTGGAGGAAGGCTGATTTGAGGTATTCAAGAGGGAGTTTGATGATTATTTAAAAAGAAGTGAAGTGCAGGGTTACGGGGATTGGATGGGAGATTGGCACTCAGTCATGCTGCTCATTTGGAGAGCCAGTACAGACATAATGGGTTGAATGGCATTCTGCACCATAACAATTCTGTGGTTGAGAGGATGGAGGATGGAGAAATTGTGGAGTGATTATATGAACATGCTTTCACTAAAAAAAAGTACATTGAGCATTGATATATTTGCTGTCTTAGGATTTAAAGAGACTAGATAATGCAGACAATGATGGGCTGTTTTATTTTCATTCTGTAGAGTTGAACCATGGACTATGGACTTAAGAGTGTGAATTCAAAACCAATCTGCAGAAACATTTCTGTGAACAGTTGCTATATCTATGGAAAAGTCTCTCTTAGGTGATTATAGATACAGATAATTAATTCAAATATAAATGAGTTTGTTTTTGAAAATAATATTTTGCTATATGGGATAAGTAATTTGAAACATGCCAAATGGTAAGTGCAAAATGACCTATGATTCCTTAAACTTTCCATCGCTAGGAATTTGATAAATGTGTATAGAATATTGATAGAGTTTTAAATATAGGTAAAGGAAAACCAGTGGATGTGCTGTACTTAGATTTTCAGAAGTAATTTGACAAGATACCACATCACAGGTTACTGCATAAAATAAAAGCTCATGGCGTAGGGGCTAACACATTCGCATGGATAGAGGATTGTTTGGCTAATAGAAAGCAGAGGGTGAGAATCAGAGGGTCATTGTTGGGTTGGCAGGATGTGACAAGTGGTGTGTCACAGGGATCAGTGTTGGGACCACAATTATCTACAATCTATATAAATGACTTGGATGAAAAGACTGAATGTATAGTTACTAAACTTGCTGATGATGAGAGATAGGTAAGAAACTAATTTGTGAAAAGGACATGAGACCATACAGCAATATGAATATTTTACTGAGTGGGCAAAAGAAAAATGGCAGATGGATTATAATGTAGGAAGATGTGAACTTGTCTGCTCTGGCAGGAAGAATAGAAGAGCAGCGTTTTATTTAAAGGGAGAGAGATTGCAGAACTCTGAGGTACAGGGGGTTTTGGGTGTATTGGTACATGAACTTTGTAAAGTTACAATGCAGTGATTAGGTTAGGCAAATGGAATTTTGCCATTTATTGCAAGGGAAATGGAATATAAAAGTTAAGGATGTGTTGCTACTGTTGTGTAGAATGTTGGTGAGGCCACATCTAGAGCACTTTATATAGTAATCGCCTGCTTTATTTAAGAAAGATGTTAAAAAAGAGCACTTGAAGCAACTCAAGGGAAAGTTTACCCAACTGATAAGTAGGATGGAAACAGACTCGAAAGGCTAGATGACCTCCTCCTGTTCCTGTTTAACAGAGTCGTGAGGCTGAATTAGTGCCTCCTGTTCCCTTGTAATGGGCTCAACAGGTTGAATGGCCTCCTCCTGACCTTCTGTAACAGGCCCGAAACATTAAATGACGCAGCAACCTGTGAATTATGGAAGAAATGAAAGACCCTGAGGGGGACTTGACAGGCTACATGCTGAATGGATGTTTCACCAATGGGAGAGTCCAGAAATAGGCAATGCAATTGAAATATTGGCCATGTATATTGATGACAAATAGAGTTTTTTTTCTTTTTAGTTCTTTAGTCTTTGGAACTCTCTTCTCCAGTGGAGGCAGGGTCACAAATCTTCACAAGAACCTGAAAGTTTGTTGGATGTTTTTAAGGCAGAAGGAGACACTTTCTTAGAATTGATGCCACAATCCAATCATTATTGAAAGACAGAGTAGAGGGAC
>NW_025976832.1:0-7240 GCF_021869965.1 Rhincodon typus | reverse complement strand
GGGGATGGGGCCAGGAAAGGTGAGTGTAGGTAGGGAGTTAGGAAGGGGATAGGTCAGTCCAGGGAGGACGGACAGGTCAAGGGGGCGGGATGAGGTTGGTCGGTAGGAGATGGACGTGCGGCTTGAGGTGGGAGGAGGGGATAGGTGGGAGGAAGAACAGGTTAGGGAGGCAGGGACGAGTTGGACTGGTTTTGGGATGCGGTGGGGGGAGGGGAGATTTTGAAACTTGTGAAATCCACATTGATACCATTGGGCTGCAGGGTTCCCAAGCGGAATATGAGTTGCTGTTCTATATGGTTTATTTTTCGTAAATACTTAGCTATCCGTGATTTTTATGCCAAATCTCCTAACATTTAAAAGGCATTTGGATAGGTATGTTAATAAGAAATGTTCAGAGGGATATGGGCAAGTGCAAGCAAGTGGCATTAGTTTAGTTTGGAATTATGGTTGGCATGGACCAAAGGATCTGTTTCCGCGTTGTATGATTCTACGATTAGAGAAAATCAGACTGGGGAAGTAATAACAGAGAACCAGGAAATGGCACACTTATCAGTTAAATTCCATCTTCCACTAGCTCACCAACCCTTCCAATAACTCCTCACTCCTTCTGTTAAACAGTTCAACCACCTCATAATCCCTCTTCTCAAATTCCATAGCCACAAGCTCCTCAAAAGGGGAAGACAGACATGAGGTACTTTTTAAAAATGTCTTGCCAATGTCCTCTGGCTCTCTGCAGATTGCCTGCTTCACCCCTAATGAGCCTTGCTCGTTCCCTGGTCATCTTCTACTCCTTGATATACTAATAAAATATCTTGAGATTCTCCTTAATTTTACCCACCAGTGTTTGTTCACACCTCTTCTTTGCTTTTCTAATTGTTTTCTTAAGATCCCCCTGTACTTTATATACTTCACAAGGGTCTCCATTGATTTCCCTTTTTTGTACTGGTTAAAAACCTCTCTTCTTTTCTTATCCAGACCTGAATATTCCTAAGTACTTAGGAGTATTCCTAAATTTCACCCTAAAAGGGAACATGTTGAGCCTGTACTCTCAGCAATTCCATTGTGAACACCACCGGCCCGCCAAACTGCTCTGCAGCATATTCACCCAAAAGTCGCTGTTCCCAGTCTACTTTGCTCAAATCCTCCCTTATTTTAATACAATCTTCCTTCCCCGAATCCAAAACCCTTTATTTTACAAACCCCTTTCCCATAACAAACTTAGAAAATACTATGTTATGGTCACTATCACTAAAATGCTCTATTGTCACTCAAACACCAGTCTGGCTTCCTTCCCCAGAATTAGGACTAGCACTGCACTGTCCCTTGCTGGATCTTCTACATGTTGATCTAAAAAGCTCTCATGAGTACACTTCAAGAAATCTGCTCCCTCTAAAGTATGAATACGCCAATTAATATTTGGTGATGTTGAAACTCCAAATATAACTACCCTATTATTGTTTTTACACAACTCAGTGAATTGTCTGCATGTCTGCTCCTTTACTGTCTGCTGACAGTTTGGAAGTCTATTATACACTCCCAATAGAGTAACTGTACCCTTTTTATTCCTCACATCTACCCACAAAGCCTCATTTGAAGACCCGTTCCAAGATATCGTTCCTCTTTACTGCAGTAACAGACTTCTTAATAATGCAACACCACCTCCTCTGTTTCAACCTCCCCTGTGCTGACCTAAGATGCCATACCCTGGAATGTTGAATTGCCAATCCTGCCCCTCCCTCAACTACATTTCTGAAATGGCTAGAACACCACAATTTCACATATCAAGCCGTGCCCTTAACTCATCAGGCTTAACTATAAATCTCCAAGCATTAAAGTAGAAGCCTCTCACCTTCACCTTATTCCCTTGAAACTCAACATGGCTGAAATCCCTCTGCCTCACTTTCTTTACTAAAGTATGCTGTGTCCCTATTATACCAAAACTGTGTCCCTTCCCCAGAGCAACCTCGCTTAAATACCTCACAGCAGCATGAGCAAACCCACCTGCCAGGATGTTGGTTCCATTCTGGTTTAGGTGAAGACTGTCCTACTTGTACAGGTCCCACCTTCCCAGCAACAATCCCAAAGATCCAGGAATTTAAAACCTTTCCTCCTGCACAGACTCTTGAACCACACATTCATCTGGCCTATTCTCCTGTTTTTTTACTCGTGGCTCCAGGGGTAATCAGAAAGTACAACTTTTGAGATCCTGCTCTTTGGTCTACTGCCTAGCTCCCTAAAAGCTAGCATACAAGTACAACAGGTAAGAGGGAAGGCAAGTGTAACATTCATAGGAAAGTTTTGCTCAAACTATAGAAGGCTGTAATTAGACCACATCGAGAATACTGTGAACAAAGGAAAACAGTGACATTGCAGACAGTCAAAAGAAGGTTCACAAGGCTGATCCTGGATGTGGAATGATTTTCTTACGAAGGGAAGTTAAGTAGGTTGGGCTTGTACTGAATGGAATTTAGAAGAATAAGAGACAACCCTCCTGAAGTATATACGATTCTCGGAGGGCTTGATGGTGTTAAGGTGGGAAGTTTCTTTCCCCTTGTAGTTGCATCCAGGACCACAGGGCATCTCTCAGTAAGGGTCACCCAGTTAGAGAGGAAGAGGAATTTCTTCTGAGGTTAATGAATTGGCGGAATTCTTTGCTGTAGAACGTGGGTCATAGAGTATGTTCGAAGCTGAGGTAGACAAAATTTGTAATAAGTAAGAGAATCAAGATAAGAAAAAGCAAAGGAAAGTGGAGATAAGGATTACCGTATCAGATCAGCCATGACTTCACTGAACGGAGGAGCAGATTTGATGGGTTGAATGGTGTACCTTTACTTCTACATCTTGCAGCTGCAGCGACAGCCCGGGAGGCCTAACTTCAGAAAGATATTTTCATAGCCTGTATGCAGCATGTGTTAGCACGTCAATAGCACCAAAAGCAGACAGCAGCCATTGAAGGTACAGGTCAGGAGAGAAAGGCAGGTCTCAGCAGGACTTGAGCACAATTGTTCAGTATTGCACATGCATTTGGCACAGGGTGAAGTTGTGTTAGGCACAGGGTGAAGTTGTGTTACCTAGTGTCATGCCTCAGATGCTTAATGTGCAGGTATCTGAGCTACATTAACATCAGGAACAAGTGCTTATAAATGATTCGACGCAATTGTGAGAGTTAGTTTTTCCGCAGAGGAGTGAAGCAGATTCAATCACCTTTTAACCTTCACAATGCACAAAGTCACATGTTTAAGCCATGCAAGTGGCCCACTCCCAGCACATAAAATTCAGTCCTTTATTTCCGTCTTTTTTTTTAAATTTATTCATAAAATGTGGATATTGGTGGCTAGACCAGTATTTCTTGCCCATCCCTAATTGCCCTGGAGAGAAGATTGCGCAGAGCTACCTTCTTGAATCACAACAGTCCTCAGAGTGTAGACACACCACACTGCTCAGGAGAGGTTGTTTCTGGATTTTTACTTGGTGACAGTGAAGGAAGAGAGATACAATGCAGCACAATGGCAAGCACTGCTGCCTCACATTGCCAGGGACCCAGGTTCAATTCCACCCTTGGGAGACTGTCTATGTGGAGTTTGCACATTCTCCCCGTGTCTTTGTGGGCTTCCTCTGGGTGCTGCAGTTTTCTCCCACAACCAAAAGATGTGCAGGTGAGGTGGGTTGGCTATGCTAAACTGCCCATAGTGTCCAGGCTTGGCAGATTAGCCATGCAGAATTATAGGGATATGGTGGTGGTGGTGAGGGTGAGGGTGTGGGTGGGATGCTCTTTGGAGGGCTGGCATGGACTCAAGGGGCCAAAATACCTTGCTTCCACACTTGTAGGGATTCTAGGGTTCAACAATTCCAAGTCAGAATGGCCTACAGTTTGGAGGGGACCTTGCAAGTGGTAGTATTCACGTACATCTGCTGTAATTTTCCTTCTAGGTAGTAGAGGTTGCAGGTTTTTAAGCCTTGGTGAGTTACTGCAGTGCAACTCGTAGATGGTACACACTGCTGCTACATTTTATAAATTTATCTTCCTCCTATGGATGGAGATCTTTTGGCTCAGCTAGGAGCATTCCTTCTTCTGAGCAAAAAGGTTCTGCATTCAAGTTCCCTCCATTGGCTAGAGATTATTACGCGGTCAATCAGATTGTTAGCCAGTATGTGAATCCATCCGATACTCCACCGTACCATTCAAGAAAGTGTGCAAACATGAAAATAATCACCTCCCTTCCACAATGGAGGAGCTATACTTGTAATTTCCATCTTTAAAATTCCCTTTTGGTGGATGGAATGTGGGAGATTATTGTGTTTTTGAGATCCAACGTACAAGTAAGTATATACAAAAAAAGAAAATACTATGCCCACTGGGAAAACATACCCAGGAGATCTGTGGAATTTGTCTAACATGGAACTGTACCCTTTGAAGCAAAAATCTTGAAAACCTCTTTCCTGCTTGAGCCTTTGGTTGAGCTTCTGTCCCAGGATACTGTCCACTCACTTATTCTCAGTAACACTGATGGCTTAAACTGCCTCAATGCCCGTCCCCTGCCTAACCTGCTGATCCACGCTTTCCTGGCTGATCTCCCATTCTTCCTTCAGCCATAAATTTACGATCATCCAAACTGTGCTGTCATGAAGATGTATTTGAATCAAATTCAATATTTGATATATCAGCTTGAAACGCAATTGGACTTTTAATAAGGTAGCTGTTTGTGAAACAGACTAAACTGATTTCAAACTACATCAAGATTTCTAACATTAATTTATATTAGAGATATTTCATACTCCAAGTAGGAGATAGCAAGTCTGCAAAATTGAGCAAAGACTTTGATCCTCCATCTGGGGACTGTGAAAGACCTTCTTCTCTGCCCCCTTGACAAGATATCTACGGAAGTCACCTACACTACTGAAATGTTGAAGGTGAACCATTGAACTGCATGGAAAAGAAGACCTGATTTTTTGATTAGTCCTCTGAAAGACCTATTTGACTTGTAATTGGAACAGACAATTAGGTTCCTAGTACTGGGAGGTGGAGAAAAGTCACATGGCAAATCAAAGTTGTGTGTATGTGTTTTGAACAAGTTTCCTCCGCAGAACTGAGCTAACAACAAAGAAGCCAAGTGGAGCCACTTCTTCTCTCTTTTTCCAATCAAACTAGCAAAGCTTAGATACTGTCTACTAATTTGTTGTGGTCTTCGTTGTTACAGTCGACAGTGATTTTCCTCAAAGAATTCAACACCATAGTAGCATCTCCAGAAAGAAATAAAGACCAGCTACAGCTTTAAATAGCTTCAGCACTGAAAGCAAGACAACCAGATTTTGCCTGCTGTTGGCACAGACACCAGACTACAGAGCTTTTTTTTTTTTTTTTAAATTTCATACAGACTCAAATGTGGCCAAATGAATCCTTTCATATTCTGTAACTTGTAGTTGTGTGCAAACTTTGAGTATGTGCGTGTACACAGAAAGTGTGAATGTCAGCTGGTTTCAGTTTTCTTTGTTAAACTCAGTAAAATCTGTCAGACTAGTTCATGATCATAGCAAGTAAATAATCAAGTACTCACTAACTTGGCAAGGAATGTCTTAACCAAATCAGGAAAAAAAAAGTCGCAATCAAAAAAAAAGAGGGAAAGGGGAATAGTTTAACTTCCTCACACTCAGCATACTCTACAAAAATGTTACTACTAGCTAAGTCCCACTCTCACACCACCATGTTCACTGATCTACTTTTGTCACTAGGTCCTTCCATTGTCAAATTCAAAATTCATTCTCACATTTAATTCCTTTTGTGGCATTGGCCCTGCTTTACTTAAGGTCCTCAAACTATGCAGCTATTCTCAAACTCTATATCCTTTAAACTGTGATATAACCTTTCTTTCTTCATTCCAGCATTCTAGTTAAGCATTCAACCATCAAGTCCACATGTTTTAAAAATTCCTTCTCCTAAACCTAGAACCTCTCCAACATCCTCTCTTCCTTTGAGACCCTCCTTTATACTCATCGATTTGATGAAGCTTTTGGAGTCCTCTTATGATCTTAATTTTGTCAGACCAGTGATTCTCAAACATTGAGTTAATGGAACCCTTCACAACCACATAACCATCCCACCCAAATGTGACAACTTTCTCCCTCACTTAACAGACTGTTAATCGTGTGGAGCCAATAGTTGTCATTATGATAAGTCTAGCATTCTTTTTGCTGAAAGGAATTAGCATCCTGTTCTGTGTGCTCATTTGCTTCTCAAGTTCAGCCAACCCCATTGGCTGGCAGCCAGCTCTCTGCAGAACCTCCACTTGGAAAATTATTAAGAAATGGGTTGTTTGCAGCTCCACCTAAAGGTGCTGAAGACTACAGACATGTTTGGCCCTTATACGTAAAAGGTGCTGGCTGTCTCACTGACAAATGAACACAACGTTGACACTAAAAAACCAAACTCTTGGCTGAAAGTAAATAGTGCCACTGCCTTGTGGATACCTAAGGAAAGTTGAAAACCAAGGAAATAGACTCGAGAACAATCCAGAGTGCTATCCTAAGGCATACTAACCTCTCAATATATCTTTTGAATTACTCCTGCAAATAAGCTGATTTCAAACAGTGTTTAGCATACCAGGGAGGTAGAGAAGAGGCTCTTAATTTTCAGCACCTCAGGGTCTCCAAAAATTTTGTCCAGATTGGAGAACATGCCACAGGCCAGGAGCCTGAGGTACACCTGGTGATATTTAAAGCAGAGTTGACCATAACAGCACAAACCATCACCTTACAAGAGCATTGTTTCAAATTTTGACAGAGCGAATAGTGAAAACATGATCATACATAGCATCATGGACAGGAGTAAGAGAACAGGAGTAGGCCATTCTGCCCAGTGAGCCTGCTCCACCTTTCAATACAATGGCTGATCAGGCAATTCCGTACTTTCTCCCCACATTCTTTGATCCCTACACTATATTCTTTGTTGGGATGAGAAAACCAGACGGGATTTTATTTGGCAACGGATAGCAGTTTTTAGTCACCATTAGTGAGACTTGCTTTGACTCCAAGATGTCAACACACCAAATGCATGACCATCATCTTGCCCGATTGGCTGAAAGGCCAATATATAGATTTGGTACAAAATCAGAAATTGCTGGAGAAATTCAGCACGTCTGGCATCATCTGTGGAGAGAAAGCAGAGTTAATGTTTCGAGACAACAAGGTGCAAGGCTGGATGAACACAGCAGGCCAAGCAGCATCATAGGAGCAGAGAGGCTGA
>NW_025976831.1:0-7240 GCF_021869965.1 Rhincodon typus | reverse complement strand
GGGGATGGGGCCAGGAAAGGTGAGTGTAGGTAGGGAGTTAGGAAGGGGATAGGTCAGTCCAGGGAGGACGGACAGGTCAAGGGGGCGGGATGAGGTTGGTCGGTAGGAGATGGACGTGCGGCTTGAGGTGGGAGGAGGGGATAGGTGGGAGGAAGAACAGGTTAGGGAGGCAGGGACGAGTTGGACTGGTTTTGGGATGCGGTGGGGGGAGGGGAGATTTTGAAACTTGTGAAATCCACATTGATACCATTGGGCTGCAGGGTTCCCAAGCGGAATATGAGTTGCTGTTCTATATGGTTTATTTTTCGTAAATACTTAGCTATCCGTGATTTTTATGCCAAATCTCCTAACATTTAAAAGGCATTTGGATAGGTATGTTAATAAGAAATGTTCAGAGGGATATGGGCAAGTGCAAGCAAGTGGCATTAGTTTAGTTTGGAATTATGGTTGGCATGGACCAAAGGATCTGTTTCCGCGTTGTATGATTCTACGATTAGAGAAAATCAGACTGGGGAAGTAATAACAGAGAACCAGGAAATGGCACACTTATCAGTTAAATTCCATCTTCCACTAGCTCACCAACCCTTCCAATAACTCCTCACTCCTTCTGTTAAACAGTTCAACCACCTCATAATCCCTCTTCTCAAATTCCATAGCCACAAGCTCCTCAAAAGGGGAAGACAGACATGAGGTACTTTTTAAAAATGTCTTGCCAATGTCCTCTGGCTCTCTGCAGATTGCCTGCTTCACCCCTAATGAGCCTTGCTCGTTCCCTGGTCATCTTCTACTCCTTGATATACTAATAAAATATCTTGAGATTCTCCTTAATTTTACCCACCAGTGTTTGTTCACACCTCTTCTTTGCTTTTCTAATTGTTTTCTTAAGATCCCCCTGTACTTTATATACTTCACAAGGGTCTCCATTGATTTCCCTTTTTTGTACTGGTTAAAAACCTCTCTTCTTTTCTTATCCAGACCTGAATATTCCTAAGTACTTAGGAGTATTCCTAAATTTCACCCTAAAAGGGAACATGTTGAGCCTGTACTCTCAGCAATTCCATTGTGAACACCACCGGCCCGCCAAACTGCTCTGCAGCATATTCACCCAAAAGTCGCTGTTCCCAGTCTACTTTGCTCAAATCCTCCCTTATTTTAATACAATCTTCCTTCCCCGAATCCAAAACCCTTTATTTTACAAACCCCTTTCCCATAACAAACTTAGAAAATACTATGTTATGGTCACTATCACTAAAATGCTCTATTGTCACTCAAACACCAGTCTGGCTTCCTTCCCCAGAATTAGGACTAGCACTGCACTGTCCCTTGCTGGATCTTCTACATGTTGATCTAAAAAGCTCTCATGAGTACACTTCAAGAAATCTGCTCCCTCTAAAGTATGAATACGCCAATTAATATTTGGTGATGTTGAAACTCCAAATATAACTACCCTATTATTGTTTTTACACAACTCAGTGAATTGTCTGCATGTCTGCTCCTTTACTGTCTGCTGACAGTTTGGAAGTCTATTATACACTCCCAATAGAGTAACTGTACCCTTTTTATTCCTCACATCTACCCACAAAGCCTCATTTGAAGACCCGTTCCAAGATATCGTTCCTCTTTACTGCAGTAACAGACTTCTTAATAATGCAACACCACCTCCTCTGTTTCAACCTCCCCTGTGCTGACCTAAGATGCCATACCCTGGAATGTTGAATTGCCAATCCTGCCCCTCCCTCAACTACATTTCTGAAATGGCTAGAACACCACAATTTCACATATCAAGCCGTGCCCTTAACTCATCAGGCTTAACTATAAATCTCCAAGCATTAAAGTAGAAGCCTCTCACCTTCACCTTATTCCCTTGAAACTCAACATGGCTGAAATCCCTCTGCCTCACTTTCTTTACTAAAGTATGCTGTGTCCCTATTATACCAAAACTGTGTCCCTTCCCCAGAGCAACCTCGCTTAAATACCTCACAGCAGCATGAGCAAACCCACCTGCCAGGATGTTGGTTCCATTCTGGTTTAGGTGAAGACTGTCCTACTTGTACAGGTCCCACCTTCCCAGCAACAATCCCAAAGATCCAGGAATTTAAAACCTTTCCTCCTGCACAGACTCTTGAACCACACATTCATCTGGCCTATTCTCCTGTTTTTTTACTCGTGGCTCCAGGGGTAATCAGAAAGTACAACTTTTGAGATCCTGCTCTTTGGTCTACTGCCTAGCTCCCTAAAAGCTAGCATACAAGTACAACAGGTAAGAGGGAAGGCAAGTGTAACATTCATAGGAAAGTTTTGCTCAAACTATAGAAGGCTGTAATTAGACCACATCGAGAATACTGTGAACAAAGGAAAACAGTGACATTGCAGACAGTCAAAAGAAGGTTCACAAGGCTGATCCTGGATGTGGAATGATTTTCTTACGAAGGGAAGTTAAGTAGGTTGGGCTTGTACTGAATGGAATTTAGAAGAATAAGAGACAACCCTCCTGAAGTATATACGATTCTCGGAGGGCTTGATGGTGTTAAGGTGGGAAGTTTCTTTCCCCTTGTAGTTGCATCCAGGACCACAGGGCATCTCTCAGTAAGGGTCACCCAGTTAGAGAGGAAGAGGAATTTCTTCTGAGGTTAATGAATTGGCGGAATTCTTTGCTGTAGAACGTGGGTCATAGAGTATGTTCGAAGCTGAGGTAGACAAAATTTGTAATAAGTAAGAGAATCAAGATAAGAAAAAGCAAAGGAAAGTGGAGATAAGGATTACCGTATCAGATCAGCCATGACTTCACTGAACGGAGGAGCAGATTTGATGGGTTGAATGGTGTACCTTTACTTCTACATCTTGCAGCTGCAGCGACAGCCCGGGAGGCCTAACTTCAGAAAGATATTTTCATAGCCTGTATGCAGCATGTGTTAGCACGTCAATAGCACCAAAAGCAGACAGCAGCCATTGAAGGTACAGGTCAGGAGAGAAAGGCAGGTCTCAGCAGGACTTGAGCACAATTGTTCAGTATTGCACATGCATTTGGCACAGGGTGAAGTTGTGTTAGGCACAGGGTGAAGTTGTGTTACCTAGTGTCATGCCTCAGATGCTTAATGTGCAGGTATCTGAGCTACATTAACATCAGGAACAAGTGCTTATAAATGATTCGACGCAATTGTGAGAGTTAGTTTTTCCGCAGAGGAGTGAAGCAGATTCAATCACCTTTTAACCTTCACAATGCACAAAGTCACATGTTTAAGCCATGCAAGTGGCCCACTCCCAGCACATAAAATTCAGTCCTTTATTTCCGTCTTTTTTTTTAAATTTATTCATAAAATGTGGATATTGGTGGCTAGACCAGTATTTCTTGCCCATCCCTAATTGCCCTGGAGAGAAGATTGCGCAGAGCTACCTTCTTGAATCACAACAGTCCTCAGAGTGTAGACACACCACACTGCTCAGGAGAGGTTGTTTCTGGATTTTTACTTGGTGACAGTGAAGGAAGAGAGATACAATGCAGCACAATGGCAAGCACTGCTGCCTCACATTGCCAGGGACCCAGGTTCAATTCCACCCTTGGGAGACTGTCTATGTGGAGTTTGCACATTCTCCCCGTGTCTTTGTGGGCTTCCTCTGGGTGCTGCAGTTTTCTCCCACAACCAAAAGATGTGCAGGTGAGGTGGGTTGGCTATGCTAAACTGCCCATAGTGTCCAGGCTTGGCAGATTAGCCATGCAGAATTATAGGGATATGGTGGTGGTGGTGAGGGTGAGGGTGTGGGTGGGATGCTCTTTGGAGGGCTGGCATGGACTCAAGGGGCCAAAATACCTTGCTTCCACACTTGTAGGGATTCTAGGGTTCAACAATTCCAAGTCAGAATGGCCTACAGTTTGGAGGGGACCTTGCAAGTGGTAGTATTCACGTACATCTGCTGTAATTTTCCTTCTAGGTAGTAGAGGTTGCAGGTTTTTAAGCCTTGGTGAGTTACTGCAGTGCAACTCGTAGATGGTACACACTGCTGCTACATTTTATAAATTTATCTTCCTCCTATGGATGGAGATCTTTTGGCTCAGCTAGGAGCATTCCTTCTTCTGAGCAAAAAGGTTCTGCATTCAAGTTCCCTCCATTGGCTAGAGATTATTACGCGGTCAATCAGATTGTTAGCCAGTATGTGAATCCATCCGATACTCCACCGTACCATTCAAGAAAGTGTGCAAACATGAAAATAATCACCTCCCTTCCACAATGGAGGAGCTATACTTGTAATTTCCATCTTTAAAATTCCCTTTTGGTGGATGGAATGTGGGAGATTATTGTGTTTTTGAGATCCAACGTACAAGTAAGTATATACAAAAAAAGAAAATACTATGCCCACTGGGAAAACATACCCAGGAGATCTGTGGAATTTGTCTAACATGGAACTGTACCCTTTGAAGCAAAAATCTTGAAAACCTCTTTCCTGCTTGAGCCTTTGGTTGAGCTTCTGTCCCAGGATACTGTCCACTCACTTATTCTCAGTAACACTGATGGCTTAAACTGCCTCAATGCCCGTCCCCTGCCTAACCTGCTGATCCACGCTTTCCTGGCTGATCTCCCATTCTTCCTTCAGCCATAAATTTACGATCATCCAAACTGTGCTGTCATGAAGATGTATTTGAATCAAATTCAATATTTGATATATCAGCTTGAAACGCAATTGGACTTTTAATAAGGTAGCTGTTTGTGAAACAGACTAAACTGATTTCAAACTACATCAAGATTTCTAACATTAATTTATATTAGAGATATTTCATACTCCAAGTAGGAGATAGCAAGTCTGCAAAATTGAGCAAAGACTTTGATCCTCCATCTGGGGACTGTGAAAGACCTTCTTCTCTGCCCCCTTGACAAGATATCTACGGAAGTCACCTACACTACTGAAATGTTGAAGGTGAACCATTGAACTGCATGGAAAAGAAGACCTGATTTTTTGATTAGTCCTCTGAAAGACCTATTTGACTTGTAATTGGAACAGACAATTAGGTTCCTAGTACTGGGAGGTGGAGAAAAGTCACATGGCAAATCAAAGTTGTGTGTATGTGTTTTGAACAAGTTTCCTCCGCAGAACTGAGCTAACAACAAAGAAGCCAAGTGGAGCCACTTCTTCTCTCTTTTTCCAATCAAACTAGCAAAGCTTAGATACTGTCTACTAATTTGTTGTGGTCTTCGTTGTTACAGTCGACAGTGATTTTCCTCAAAGAATTCAACACCATAGTAGCATCTCCAGAAAGAAATAAAGACCAGCTACAGCTTTAAATAGCTTCAGCACTGAAAGCAAGACAACCAGATTTTGCCTGCTGTTGGCACAGACACCAGACTACAGAGCTTTTTTTTTTTTTTTTAAATTTCATACAGACTCAAATGTGGCCAAATGAATCCTTTCATATTCTGTAACTTGTAGTTGTGTGCAAACTTTGAGTATGTGCGTGTACACAGAAAGTGTGAATGTCAGCTGGTTTCAGTTTTCTTTGTTAAACTCAGTAAAATCTGTCAGACTAGTTCATGATCATAGCAAGTAAATAATCAAGTACTCACTAACTTGGCAAGGAATGTCTTAACCAAATCAGGAAAAAAAAAGTCGCAATCAAAAAAAAAGAGGGAAAGGGGAATAGTTTAACTTCCTCACACTCAGCATACTCTACAAAAATGTTACTACTAGCTAAGTCCCACTCTCACACCACCATGTTCACTGATCTACTTTTGTCACTAGGTCCTTCCATTGTCAAATTCAAAATTCATTCTCACATTTAATTCCTTTTGTGGCATTGGCCCTGCTTTACTTAAGGTCCTCAAACTATGCAGCTATTCTCAAACTCTATATCCTTTAAACTGTGATATAACCTTTCTTTCTTCATTCCAGCATTCTAGTTAAGCATTCAACCATCAAGTCCACATGTTTTAAAAATTCCTTCTCCTAAACCTAGAACCTCTCCAACATCCTCTCTTCCTTTGAGACCCTCCTTTATACTCATCGATTTGATGAAGCTTTTGGAGTCCTCTTATGATCTTAATTTTGTCAGACCAGTGATTCTCAAACATTGAGTTAATGGAACCCTTCACAACCACATAACCATCCCACCCAAATGTGACAACTTTCTCCCTCACTTAACAGACTGTTAATCGTGTGGAGCCAATAGTTGTCATTATGATAAGTCTAGCATTCTTTTTGCTGAAAGGAATTAGCATCCTGTTCTGTGTGCTCATTTGCTTCTCAAGTTCAGCCAACCCCATTGGCTGGCAGCCAGCTCTCTGCAGAACCTCCACTTGGAAAATTATTAAGAAATGGGTTGTTTGCAGCTCCACCTAAAGGTGCTGAAGACTACAGACATGTTTGGCCCTTATACGTAAAAGGTGCTGGCTGTCTCACTGACAAATGAACACAACGTTGACACTAAAAAACCAAACTCTTGGCTGAAAGTAAATAGTGCCACTGCCTTGTGGATACCTAAGGAAAGTTGAAAACCAAGGAAATAGACTCGAGAACAATCCAGAGTGCTATCCTAAGGCATACTAACCTCTCAATATATCTTTTGAATTACTCCTGCAAATAAGCTGATTTCAAACAGTGTTTAGCATACCAGGGAGGTAGAGAAGAGGCTCTTAATTTTCAGCACCTCAGGGTCTCCAAAAATTTTGTCCAGATTGGAGAACATGCCACAGGCCAGGAGCCTGAGGTACACCTGGTGATATTTAAAGCAGAGTTGACCATAACAGCACAAACCATCACCTTACAAGAGCATTGTTTCAAATTTTGACAGAGCGAATAGTGAAAACATGATCATACATAGCATCATGGACAGGAGTAAGAGAACAGGAGTAGGCCATTCTGCCCAGTGAGCCTGCTCCACCTTTCAATACAATGGCTGATCAGGCAATTCCGTACTTTCTCCCCACATTCTTTGATCCCTACACTATATTCTTTGTTGGGATGAGAAAACCAGACGGGATTTTATTTGGCAACGGATAGCAGTTTTTAGTCACCATTAGTGAGACTTGCTTTGACTCCAAGATGTCAACACACCAAATGCATGACCATCATCTTGCCCGATTGGCTGAAAGGCCAATATATAGATTTGGTACAAAATCAGAAATTGCTGGAGAAATTCAGCACGTCTGGCATCATCTGTGGAGAGAAAGCAGAGTTAATGTTTCGAGACAACAAGGTGCAAGGCTGGATGAACACAGCAGGCCAAGCAGCATCATAGGAGCAGAGAGGCTGA
>NW_025976830.1:6813-7240 GCF_021869965.1 Rhincodon typus | reverse complement strand
ACCCATATCTGCTCACTGCCCCATCACCCATATCCGCTCACTGTCCCATCACCCATATCTGCTCACTGCCCCATCTCCCGTATCTGCTCACTGTCCCATCACCCATATCCGCTCACTGTCCCATCACCGGTATCTGCTCACTGCCCCATCACCCATATCTGCTAACTGTCCCATCACCCGTATCCACTCACTGTCCCATCACCGGTATCTGCTCACTGCCCCAACACCCGTATCCGCTCACTGCCCCAACACCCGTATCTGCTCACTGTCCCATCACCCATATCCACTCACTGTCCCATTACCTGTATTCATTCACTGCCCCATCTCCCATATCTGCTCACTGCCCCATCTCCCATATCTGCTCACTGTCCCATCTCCTGTATCTGCCCACTGCCCCGTCACCCGTATCTGCTCACTGCCCCATCAC
>NW_025976830.1:3153-6803 GCF_021869965.1 Rhincodon typus | reverse complement strand
TATCTGCCCACTGCCCCGTCACCCGTATCTGCTCACTGCCCCATCACCTGTATCTGCTCACTGCCCCGTCGCTCATATCCATTCACTGCCCCCTCACCCATATCTGCTCACTGCCCCATCACCCATATCTGCTCACTGTCCTGTCACCCATATCCGCTCACTGTCGCATTACCCATATCTGATCACTCTCCTATCACCCATATCCACTCGCTGTCCCATCACCCACATCCACTCACTGTGTCAGCACCCATATCCGCTCACTGTGTCAGCACCCGTATCCACTCACTGTGTCACCACCCATATCCACTTGCTATTTCAGTCCATTTGCTAGTGAAATCCTTGTCCGTACGATATCACCTTCAAACACAGCACCATCAATGACCAACTGCCCTCTAGTCTCTCCTCCTACTCCCTCTGCGAAGCCCCCCTTCTCCATATATGGGCCCCGCATTGACTATCCCTTTGCTTCTACTATCTCACTGACCTGCAGTTTCTTACTATCCCCATGTAACCCTCCTCTCCCTGTTTCTTTTTCCGCTCCCCCCCCCCCCGACATTGAACATCCTGAGCTGTGAATCTGAAAGCCTGTCAAACTCCATTCAGAGCCTCGCCCTGTTCTCGACAACACCTTCCATGAACTCTTTCATTCTTCACACACTGGCTAAAATCAGAGGGACACTGCCATAATGGAGGGCGGGAGCAGTTTCAACCAGAAACTTTCAAAAGAGATTTAAAAAAATATTGGAACAGTAAAAAAAATAGAAGTACCATGAGGAAAGGCCAAATAAATTATATTCTATTTGTTCATGGGAAGTGGGTGTCGCTGGCTGGTCAGTATTTATTGTCCATCCCTAGTTGCCCCTTGAGAAGGTGGGGGTGAGCTGCCTTCTTGAACCGCTGCAGTCCTCCTGCTGTGGGTTGACCCCAATGCCCTTAGGGAGGGAATTCCAGGATTCTGACCCAGCGACAGTGAAGGAACGACGATATATTTCCAAGTCAGGATGGTGGGTGGCTTGGAGGGGAACTTGCAGGGGGTGGTGTTCCCATGTATCTGCTGTCCTTGTCCTTCTAGATGGAAGTGGTGGTGGGTTTGGAAGGTGCTGTCTGAGGATCTTTGGTGAATTTCTGCAGTGCATCTTGTAGATAGTACACACTGCTGCTACTGAGCGTCGGTGATGGAGGGAGTGGGATGTTTGTGGATGTGGTCCCAATCAAGCGGCTGCTTTGTCCTGGATGGTGTCAGGCTTCTTGAGTGTTGTTGGGGCTGCACCCATCCAGGAAAGTGGGGAGTATTCCATCCCACTCCTGACCTGTGCCTTGTAGATGGTGGACAGGCTCTGAGGAGGCAGGAGGTGAGTTACTTGCTGCAGTATTCCCAGCTTCTGGCCTGCTCTTGTAGCCACTGTGTTTATGTGGTGAGTCCAGTTGAGTTTCTGGTCAATGATAACCCCCAAGATGTTGATAGACAGCCTGCCAGGAATGGCTGAATGGCCACCTGTGCTATCACATGTGGGGATCATATTGACCTCCTGAGGTTATAGAGCCCGCCGTGCGTGAGGGTCTCTCAGTTTGACCTCAGGGCTTTGGAGATTCTCTGGCTGACTGTGTCACTCAACCACCCCACACCCCACCCCCCCACGCCCCCACCCCCCATCTTGGTGGGTCGCCCTCACTCGGTCTGTCTCGTTGCAGTCCCAGGGAAGATTCAGAAGGGTCCGGATAGCGTGAAAGTGAAGGTGGGGCAGACGGTGAAGCTGGTTGCTCACATCAGCGGTGAGCCTGAGCCTGACGTTGGATGGGCCAAGGATGGTGAGGACGTGGAAGAGGATGACAGGTAACAGGGTCTCAGCCCAGGCCCCGTGGTGGCGAGAGAGGGGGTGGAGGAGTTGATCTCCGGGGACAGGTTACATCTCAGTCTGGGCTCAGAGCCGCAGGTCCTTGGGGGCAGGCCGCATTTGTTTCCATGGAAACTCATTTCAAAGACTAGATTTTTTTTAATCTCACTCCGAGGGCCGTGGGTGTCAATGGCAATTTTTAGTCCATACCGCAGAGGAGGGGCTGGTAGTGAGGTTTCACTTGGTGCCTCTGTCAAGACCAGCATTTGTTGCACAGCCCTAATTGCCCCCTGAACTGTGTATCTTGTTGGGCCTTTTCAGAGGGTAGTTAAAAATCACCCACATTGACTGTGGTTCTGAAGTCACATGTAGGCCAGACCAGGTAAGGATGGAGGTTTCCATCCCTAAAGGACATTAGTGACTCAGGTGGATTTTTCCCAACAATCGACAATTGATTCATGGTCATCCTTAGATTCTTAATCCCCGATTTCTATTGAATTCAAATTCCACCATCTGTCATGGCAGGATTCGAACCTGAGTCTCCAGAACATTACCAGACTCTCTGGATTAATAGGGTACAGTGATAATAGCACTGGGCCATTGCTCCCCATTATTACCATAACACCATTCCCTCCCCTTCTGCCATCAACAGGTGATTGAGGGTCCGAATAGTGAAGAGAGGTAGCTTTCATGCAGGAGATCTGCCATGATCTTAATGGATGGCACAGCAGGCTCAAAGGGCCGAATGGCCTACCTGATTTTTGAATTGAAATGACACTAAGCCTGAAGGATCTCTGTGTTGGAGGTCTCAAAGTCATCTCTGTCCTTGGGCAATGGGACCAGAGAGGGGACTGGGAGAAACATTAATTCAGCTGGGATCTGGAAGACACTGTCCGAAAGGCTGGGGGTAATAGGTTCATTGGAGCTTTCAAACGGGGGAATTGAAGATGGGAAATTTGCTTGGGGGGCGGGATGTGCAAAGTATGAGGGGCATTGAGATTACTTGCAAAGGGCTGGCACCAGCACAGTAGGCCAAAAGGCCCCTTCAAGCACTATGTTTCTAGGTTCCTGCATGGGATGTGTGATGGGAATGGAGAGGGGAAAGGATGGGGAAAAGGTTTTACTGTGAGCTTCGTTGGGAAACTCAGCTCCTCTCTGCCTCTCTCTGTCTCAGATTGTTTTATGATATTGATGAAGACACCACCACACTGACTATCAAAAATGTCACAAAAGCAGATGCTGGGAAGTACGAAGTCTTCGTAGAGAACAGTCTGGGAATGGACCAGTCGTTTGCCAGAGTTGATGTCATCTGATTTCTCTCACTCGCCATCTCTTTCCCTCCCTGTCGGTTGCTCTCCCTGTCTCTCTCACACTCTCTCCATCTCTCTAACACTGTTTTAATAGTCTGGGAGCTGTATATCCCCCTGACTATCACAATCACTGCTGTCACTCCCTCTGGCTCATACTGAGAGGCAGTCGAAGGTTAGTGACCCATCCTCAGGGATCACAGATGGTTGGTGCTAGTACTCCATTCCTCACTACTGACCCACTCGTTGGGGTGAAACCGCTTTTGTTTAAAATAAAGATTTGAAACTGTTTCACTAATAAGGTGAGTGTGTGTGCTGTCACTGTTTACATCAGAGAGGGTTCAAAACACAACAACTGAGGGGTTTATCCATCATCAACACAATTATCCCCAGTAAGGAAAACATGAATGATGAACTGTCAGAGGGAGAGAATGATGAACTGATGGAGAGATAGAATGATAAACTGTCAGAGGGAGAGAATGATGAACTGTCAGAGGGAGAGAATGAT
>NW_025976830.1:0-3143 GCF_021869965.1 Rhincodon typus | reverse complement strand
GATAGAATGATGAACTGTCAGAGGGAGAGAATGATGAACTGTCAGAGAGAGAGAATGATGAACTGATAGAGGGATAGAATGATGAACTCATGGAGGGAAGAGAATGATGAACTGTTAGAGGGATAGAATAATGAACTGATGGAGGGAGAGAATGATGAACTGTTAGAGGGATAGAATGATGAACTGATGGAGGGAGAGAATGATGAACTGTTAGAGGGATAGAATGAATCCGCTGTCAGGGATGTTTTCTCTGTGAAGTCTTCTGTGAGGACTCTTAGCTCAAAGTGCCATGGTACCTTTAATGGATAAGATGGTGCTTTCCTAGACAGCTTAGCGATTTCTTTGAGAGCTAGTTGCTTACTTCTCAGATGGTGGTTTGCTGTCACACTGATTTTCAAAAACCCTCTCCTTATATACCTTGGGTGACATATCAAAATTCTTGCAATAACATTGAAATGAAGTTGTCAAAACCATCAGATTTAAATTCAATTGGCTTTCAATCGCTAAGTGCTTGGTTTAAATTAATTGGCTGATTCCAGCTCGTTGCCAAAGCATCAAAACATGCCTAAGAGATAGTAAGAGCTGCAGATGCTGGAGTCAGAGATAACACAGTGTAGAGCTGGAGGAACACAGCAGGCCAGGCAGCATCAGAGGAGCAGGAAAGCTAATGTTTCGGGTCAGGATCCTTCTTCAGAAATGGGGGAGTGGGGGGAAGGGAACTCAGAAATAAATAGAGAGAGAAGGGGTGGGGCTGGGGAAGGTAGGTGGGATGGTGATATGTGGATGCAGATAGGGGGTAGTACAGATTGGTCAGTGAAGTGGGTGGGTGGGGCAGATAGATGGGGAAGAAGATGGACAGGTTTTGTCAGGTTAAGGAGGTGGGGATGAGGGGGAGGGTTGGACATGGGATGAAGCCAGGGGTGGGGAGATTTTAAAACTGGTAAAATCCACGTTCAGGCCATTGGACTGTAGGCTCCCAAGGAGGAATATGAGGTGCTGCTCCTCCAGGAGGCCCAGGATGGACGTATCACCCAGAGAGTGGGAGGGGGAGTTAAAATTGTTCACGACCAGAAGGTGTTGTCGTTTAATGCATACAGAGCGCAGATGGGCTACAAAACGGTCTCCAAATCTCCGCTTGGTCTCACCAATGTATAGGAGACCACTTTGGGAGCAGCGGTAGACCAGCCATTTACACAGCCAATTGATACGTTTCCATTTCAGAACTGGCTATACACCTTCAGCTACATACAGACACTTTCTTCTTTCTGTGTAAATGTCTAAGCTCAGAAAAGCACTTAACCCCTTAAAGGAAACACACACTCTTCTCTCGTAGAGCCAATAAATGTGGAGCTGGAAAAGCACAGCAGGTCAGACAGCATCTGAGCTCCTCCTCGGATACCAACTGACCTGCTGTACTTTTCCAGCTCCATGTTTATTGACCAGCATCTGCATTCCTTACAGACTCCTCCTCCCACTCTTCTCCCTAATCAGAGACAGTAGGAACTGTAGATGCTGGAGAATCTGAGATAACAAGGTGTAGAGCTGGATGAACACAGCAGGCCAAGCAGCATCAGAGGAGCAGGAAGGCTGACATTTCGGGCCTAGACCCTTCTGAAGAACGTCAGCTTTTCCCTAATCAGTTTTTTTACAATAAAATTCTAGCTTCCTGCCTTCCAATTCATGACCACTCTACAAAACATTGTAACAGATGGAACGATGAACTGATAGAGAGATAGAATGATGAACTAACAGAAAGATGGAACGATATATTGGTACATGATACATGATGCCACATTTGGAGTGTTGTGTTCAATTCTGGGCACATTATTTAAGGAAGGATGTTAAAGCCCTGGAAAAGGTGCAATGGAGATTTACTAGAATGATCCCAGGAATGAGGGATTTTAAATACAGGGAAAGATTAGAGAGATTGGGTTTATTCTCTTTGGAGCAGAAGAAGATTAAGAGGCGATCTTTTTGAGGTGTTCAAAGTTAGGAACAAATTTGACAGGGTAAAGAAGGATATTCTGTTTCCACTAGTTAGTATGTTAGTAACTAGGGATCACAATTTGAACACCATCAGCGAAAGAGCTAGGAGTGAGATGAGGAGAAGCTCCTTTACGCAGAGAGTTGTTAGGATTTGGAATGTGCTGCGTGGGAGAGTGGGGGAGGCGGATTCCACAGGAGGTTTCAAAAGGGAGCCGGGTATATACTTTAAAAGGGATGAAGTTAGAGGGATATGGAGATAGGGCTGGAGGGTGAGATTAGCTGGGTAGCTCTTTGAGGAGCCAGTACAGACATGATCAGCCGAATGACCTCCTCTGTACTGTAAAACTCTGTGATCCTATGATAAACCGATCATAGAATATTGAAATGATAAAGGGATGAAAGATGACCAGGGGACAAGCCTGGCTATTGAGTTCTGCTCTGGTTAGAGGGGACTGGAATGTGGGAGGAGTTTGTGGAAGGTGGTATGTCTGTTGTGTGTCTGGGTGGTAGAGATTTGGAAGGTGATGCTGTTAGGGTGCTGTGGTGACAGTGATGGTGTAGATAATACAGCGTACTGTCCCTGTGCGTCGGTGGGGAAGGGCCAGGGTGGTGTGTGCTGAGTTTTCAGGTTTTAGGGGGATTTATAAATTGGGGCTAGCGCTGGCCAATTTGCAGCTTCCATGTCAGGAGGTCAGTTTGGGGATGTGAAATACAGTGTCAGCGTGTTACAGGATGAGGAGTCACATAAACCTGCAGGGTTAATATTGTGGGGACTGTCTCACTGTCCTCCTCTTCCACCAACTCAAACCCAAAACAGGTTTCTGCAGCTTAAACACCACTGGGTAAAAATATCATCCTGCCTGTGAGGTTCCAGTTCAGAGAGAGAGCCATCTATAACTCATGTGGTGTCAATGGCAGCTAATCCCATATTTGGAAATCGGTGTGATCTGGGGTTGCTCCTCGGGAAAGGGAGTGGAGATGCTGCAAATGACAACATTGACTGGGATCCTTCAGTTAATCAGAGACTCTCGGAAATCTGAAGCACTGAGGGCCCAGGGAAACACAGGATCCACTCACATACCACTGACCTCCAGCCAGGGCCCTCCTTATGTTACAACAGACCTCACACTCTCACTCTCACACTCTCACTCACACTC
>NW_025976829.1:6970-7241 GCF_021869965.1 Rhincodon typus | reverse complement strand
CACACACACACTCACACCTCTACATGCACACACACACACACACACACACTCACACCTCTACATGCACACACACACACACACACACTCACACCTCTACATGCACACACACACACACACACACACTCACACCTCTACATGCACACACACACACTCACACCCCTACATGCACACTCACACTCACACCCCTACATGCACACTCACACTCACACCCCTACATGCACACGCACACTCACACCCCTACATGCACACGCACACTCACACTCACACCCCT
>NW_025976829.1:0-6960 GCF_021869965.1 Rhincodon typus | reverse complement strand
CACACTCACACCCCTACATGCACACGCACACTCACACTCACACCCCTACATGCACACGCACACACACACTCGCACCCCTACATGCACACGCACGCACACGCACACACACACTCGCACCCCTACATGCACACGCACACACACACTCGCACCCCTACATGCGCGCGCACACTCGCACCCCTACATGCGCGCGCACACTCGCACCCCTACATGCGCGCGCACACTCGCACCCCTACATGCGCGCGCGCGCACGCACACAAAATTTTGGGATCAGTTCCGCCCTTCGTGTTTCTCAGCTCATGGTTGTTGGCAGCAATAAAGGTTGATGCTTCGGACGGATTGAGGCGGTGAGGTTTCTCACTATGTTTGATCACTCACACACACCCCTGACTGAGATCAGTCTAGCAGTGCTGCTAACCATCGGCTCATCTCTTTCAGGTTCCGTGTTTGACTGCAGAAGTGGGAAACGTTGTGAGGTGGACTTATTGGACTGTGCTTGGGCAGTGACCAATCTCTTCCTAGGGAGTGACGCAGAGGGACAGGTTTTATGGAGCCTCTCATTCTTGACTCTGCACAACCCGTGTCCAAACTCACATCGAGCCAGTTCTGCCCAGCCCCTCTGCTTGCTGACTTCCGTTGGCCCCTGATCCTGGATTCCTCCCCCTTTCTTTTCTTTTTCACTTGTGGGATGTGGCCATTGCTGGTTGGGCCCAGCATTTATTGCCCCGTCCCTAGTTGCCCCCCTTGAGAAGGTGGGGGTGAGCTGCTTTCTTGAACCATTGCAGTTCATGTGCTGTGGGTTGATCCACAATATCCCTTAGGGAGGGAATTCCAGGATTTTGACCCAGTGGCACTGAAGGAACAGCAATATATCAAAATCCTGGAATGTTAAGATGGCGCAAAGGGGAACGTGCAGGGGGTGGTGTTCCCATGTACCTGCTGCCCTTGTCCTTCTAGATGGAAGTGGTCGTGGGTTTGAAAGGTGCTGCCTGAGGATCTTTGGTGAATTTCTGCAGAGCATCTTGTAGATGGTACACACTGCTGCTACTGAGCGTCGGTGGTGGAGGGAGTGGGATGTTTGTGGATGTGGTGCCAATCGAGCAGGGGCTGCTTTGTCCTGGATGGTGTTGAGCTTCTTGAGTGTTGTTAGAGCTGCCCCCATCCAGGGCAAGTGGGGAGTATTCCCTCACACTCCTGACTTGTGCCTTGTCGATGGTGGGACAGACTTTGGGGGAGTCAGGAGGAGTTACTTGCTGCAGGATTCATAGCCTCTGAACTGCTCTTGCAGCCGCTGTGTTTATATTGTGAGTCCAGTTGAGTTTTTGGTCAATGATAACCCCCAGGATGTCAATAGTGGGGGATTCAGTGGGGGATTCAGTGATGGAGAGAGAAAGAGATTGTGTGCAGGAAACAACAGGGCAGTGAATTCTCCACCACTTCCGCCACCTGCAATCTGACTCCACTAACAAGGATATGTTTCCCTCCCCACCCTTATCTGCCTTCCGGAGGGACCGCTCTCTCCGTGAATCCCTCGTCCACTCCACACCCTCACTAGCCCCACCACCCCCTGCACCTTTCCCTGCAATCGCAGGAGGTGCTACACCTGCCCCCATCCCAGGCCCCAAGAAAACCTTCCACATTAAACAGATGTTCACCTGTACATCCGTGAATGTGGTCTATTGTATCCGCTGTTCCTGATGTGGCCTCCTCTACATCGTGGAAACCAAGCGGAGGCTTGGAAACCGCTTTGTGGAACACCTACGCTCGGTTCATGACAAACGACAACACCTCCCAGCTGCGAACCACTTCAACTCCCCCTCCCACTCCTTGGACGACATGTCCATCCTGGGTCTCCTCCAGTGCCACATGGATGCCACCTGAAAACTGGAGGAACAGCACCTCGTATTCCACCTGGGAACCCTACAACCCAATGGTCTCAATGTGGACTTTACAAGCTTCAAAATCTCCCCACCCCCGACCTCATCCCAAGACCAGCCCATCCCATCTCCGCCTCCTTGACTGGTCTGTCTTTTCTCCCACGTATCCGCTCCTCCCACCTCACTGACCAACCCCCACTCCCACTTCCTACCTACTAGCCTCATCCCGCCTCCTTGATCTATCCGTCTTCCCTCCCATCTACCTGCTCCTCCCTCCTCACTGACCAACCCCCATCCCAACTCCCTACCTACACTCACCTTTACTGGCTCCATCCCCGCCTCCTCGATCTGTCCATCTTCTCTCCACCTATCTGCAGCCAGTGATGGAGTCAGGGTTATTGAATAATTTGAAGGTAGAGGTTGACGGATTCTCGACAAACGAGGGAGCCTAAGGTTCTGGGGGAAGATGGGGTTGAGGATTCTCGGATCAGCCATGATCTCATTCAATGGTGGAGCAGACTTGATGGGCCGAATGGCCTACTTGTGCTCCAATGTCTTCATGGTCTCACCCCCTTCCTGATTTCTATAACCCCTTCCCACTTGCTGAGAGCACTGCTCTCCTGCCGTTCTAGCCTCTATTTATAAGAGTCGTACAGCAAAGAAACAGACCCTTTGGTCCAACTCACTTGTATTAACCAAGTAACCTGAACTGATCTCATCCCATTCGCTGGCATTTGGCCAGTATCTCTATAAACCCTTCCCATTCTTATAACCAGGTGCCTTTTAAATGTTGTACTTGTACCAGCCTCCACCACTTCCTCTGGCAGCTCATTCCATACACGCACCACACTCTGCATAAAAAAAAAAGTTGCCCTTCAAGTTCTTGTTAAATCTTTACTCTCACCTTAAACCTATGCCCCTCTAGTTTTGGACTCCCTACCCTGGGGAAAAGACCTTGGCTATTCGCCCCATCTATGCCTCTCATGATTTTATAAACCTCTATAAGGTCATCCCTCAGCCTCTGACGCTCCAGAGAGAAAAGTCCCAGCCTATTCAGCCTCTCCCTGTAGCTCAAACCCTCTAACCCCGGCAACATCCTTGTAAATCTTTTCTGAGCCCTGTCAAATTTCACAACTTCCTTCCTCTGGAAGTCAAAATTACTGATTGCACAACCCTGATTGATTTTTTTTCCCCCCCCCCCCCGCTTCCCTTCCCCTTGAGGTTAGGGGATAGTCAACTATCACTGGACTCATACGTTGAGGTTCGGAGAGATTTTACAAATCTGCCAGGTAATTTATCGAGGATGAAGCAACAGCTGAGATCAGAGTGTTGTTCAGTGACAAAGAGCTGCTGTGCTTTGCAGTCTGTCTATCTGATCCCTGCGCTCTTTAATATGCACTGTCTACAAAAGTAACCACTGTTCTCCAGATGGTGCAGACATTCCTTCACAATTATCCATTCCTTGTTGCTGCACATCATAACTCCAAATTCATCCCCATGACAGCCCTGTGGTGGTTTACCACACCATCTGAAACTTTGCCTTTCTCGGATTCTCGTAATATGATGAGGGAGCAGGGCTGGAGGTCGATGGGACAGAGACTAACTGAACTCTCAACAGCCCGGGTGGCTTTGCTGGAGAGAGAGAAGCAGAATTATTTTGTTAAGGAGGGGGTGGGGAGGGTAATTTTGAAATCTAACTGATCAGAATTGGTCGTGATGCTGGTCTTCGTGAGAAACGAGGAGCAGGAGAAGCCCATCAGTGGCATGGTGGCTCAGTGGTTAGCACTGCTGCCTCATGGCACTAGGGACCCGGGTTCGATTCCACCCTCTGGCGACTGTCTGTGTGGGTTTGCTCCGGGTGCTCTGGTTTTTATCTCTCTCAGTCCAAATGTGCAGGTTAGGGTCCATGGGAAATTGCCCATAGTGTCCAGAGATGGGCAGGCTAGTTGGATTAGCCATGGGAAATGCAGGGTTTACAAGGATGGCTAGGGGTGTGGGTCAGGGTCGGATTGCTCTTTGGAGGGTCAGTGTGGACTTGATAGGCCGAATGGCCTACTCCCACACCATAGGGGTTTGGTGATTCTATGATTTTGCTCCGCCGTTCAGTAAAATCCTGGCTGATCCGATTGTGACCTTGGCTCCATTTTCCCGTCTCCACCCCCATCCCCAATAACTCTTCAGGGTCACCGGACCCAAAACGTTAACTCTGATTTTTTTTTCTTCACAGATGCTACCAGACCTGCTGAGCTTTTCCAGCAACTTCTGCTTTTGTTCCCTCCTTAAGTAGATGGACCAAAGCTGCATATAGTACTCCAGGTGTAGTCTCACCAATGCCTAGTACATTGGGAAGAAAACTTCCCTCTTTTTATACTCCAGTGTCCTTGCAATAAAGATCAACAATTCATTTGCTTTCCTTAAAAGATATTTTTAAAAATCAGGCTGTCTAGAGCAAGTGGACTTGAATCCTTTCTGCCTTCCAAATGTACTTGCTTTAACTGAGTACTAACATGTTGTGATTCATATTTAATGTTCCATTTGGTCTTGCTCTGCTGATGGAGGGTGATACTGAGCACGGTTTTGTCATCTGACTCGGTGCGATCATTTTGGTAAAACGAACAAAGGCAAGACTTATACAATTAAAAGTAGGGCCCTTGGGTAGTGTTGGAGAACAGAAAGACCTAAGGGTTCAGGTACATAATTCTTTGAAGTTTGCATCACATGTAGACAGGATGATTAAGAAAGGTGCTTAGCACGCTTGCCTTCATTGCTCAGACCTTTGAGCATAGAAGTTGGGACGTCCTGTTGAGGTTGTACAGGATGTTGATGAGGCCTCTTCTGGAGCACTGTGTGCAATTCTGGTCGCCCTGTTATAGGAAGACTATTATTAAGCTGGAGAGAGTTCAGAAGAGATTTACCAGGAGGTTCCTGGGATTGAGAGTTTGAGTTACAAGGAGAGGCTGAATAGGCTGGGACTTTTTTCACTGGAGCGTAGGAGGTTGAGGGGTGACCTTATAGAGTTTTATAAAATCATGAGGGGTATAAATAAGGTGAATGGCAAGGGTCTTTTCTCTAGGGTAGGGGATTTCAAAACTAGAGGGCATATTTTTAAGGTGAGGAGAAAGATTTTTAAAAAAGACATGAGGGGCAATTTTTTTTCCCACAGTGCGGTTTGTGTGTGAAATGAACTTCCAGAAGAAGTGATGGATGCAGGTACAGTAACAATGTTTAAAAGACATTTAGATAAGCACATGAATAAGAAATGTTAGGAGGGATATGGGCCAAGCACAGGCAGGTGGGATCAGTTTACTTTGGGATTATGTTCGGCATGGACTGGTCGGATCGAAGGGTCTGTTTCTGTGTTGTTTGACCATAAACCCAATGGTGAGTACTCTCTGTAAAATGACCTGAACCCTTCAAGTCAAGTGACTTTCAGTTCACTGATTTGAGATATCAACTGTTTCTCACTACCTGCTGAGAACCTAGAGGCCCTATGCTTTTCTTTCAGATTCCCAACATTGTCCTTTTATTCTTTAGTTTGGCTACGTCTTGTGTAATTGGTGTTGTTTCTGGCTGTTGCAGTGTCTGAATTGCATCTGGACGACTCTGAAGGCTGGGGGTGGGGCTGGGTGGGGATGTGCCCAGTGGGTATGGATGTGCCCAGTGGGTACAGCACAAACTGGCAGCTTCACTCCGGGATGCCGCAGGAAGGTCAAAGCTGGGACTCGGAGGCAGGTGGTCAAGGCAGCGTGTCTTTTGTTACACTGCAGTGTGGTAAGTGGAGCTTGATGGCGGTGATTGAGTTGATTTGATTTATTGTAGTCACGTAGTTAAGTACAGTGAAAAGTTTTGTTTTATAGGCAGATCGTAGTACATAATGACGTACTGATCATAGACTGCTTAGAGAGAGTGAGGCATACAGGGTTATGACTGCACAGGAGGTGCACAAAGCCAGATTACCATTAGCAAGACTATTTGAAGTTAGAGATGTCCATTCTGCAGTCTAATAGCAGCAGGGAAGAAACTGTTCTTGAACCTGGTGCGTGGGTTAAAGCTTCTGTATCTTCTGCCTGATGGAAGGGCTTAGAAGAGAGCATTACCCCGAGTAGGTGGCGGGCTCCTGCACTGTAACACTTGTCTGAAGGTGGGGGTGAGAGGGAGGAGGCTGCAGTGGAGCCGAAGCAGGAGAATGAAGAAGGGCGCATCGCTCTGTTGTAAAACCTTCTGGGCTAGCACAGGCAGCGGGGAGGGGCTGAATGGCTTCGGGCGGCGGCAGGAGGCGATAATGATTAATATTCATCAGTCGCCGGACGTCACAAGGCGTGGCTCCGCCTCGATTGGCTACGTGATGACATCGACGCACGGGTGGAATGAGAGGGCGGGGAAAGTTGGGAGCTGTGCGCATGCGCTCTGAGGGCACGTTTCCCGGATGCGGCGGGGTGTCAGGAGCGCTGACGAAGGCGCGGGGGGATGGGGCGAGGAGGCGCTGTGGTGCGGGAAGGTTAGGAGTGATTGGCGCGCAGGGGTCCAGGTGAGGGGTGCGCAGGCGGGGTGGTTGGTAAGCGGGGTGAGGGGCGCGCAGGCGCAATGGTGCAGGAGTCTGAAGGGGGTGAGGGGCGCGCAGGCGCAGTGGTCCGGGGTGTCTGGGGGGCAGGGGTGAGGGGCGCGCTCGATCCGGAGCCTCTGAAGCTCGAGCCCCGGCTCTGCCGCCGCCATGGCCGAGACTAAAATAATCTACCATATGGACGAAGAGGAGACGCCGTATCTGGTGAAGCTGCAGCTACCCGCCGATAGGGTGACGCTGGCCGATTTCAAACTGGTTCTTAACAAACCCAACTATAAATTCTTCTTCAAATCTATGGACCAGGACTTCGGGTAAGAGCAAGGCCCGAGGCCTTGGGGGGAGGGGGCAGGCGGACCATGAATACTCCTCCACATCCCCCTCACACTCGCCCACACCCCACTCCCCCAATCCCCTCACCCCCCCACACTCCCCCAACCCCCACACCTGCCCACACCCGCCCACACCCCCCTCACACTCTCCCCCACACTCTCCCTCACACTCTCCCCCAACCCCCACACTCGCCCA
>NW_025976828.1:0-7241 GCF_021869965.1 Rhincodon typus | reverse complement strand
CTTCCAGAATTGCTAACACCTCCTCCTTATGAACCTCAATCCCGTCTAGTCTAATTGACTGTATCTCAGTATTCTCCTCAACAACATTGTCTTTTTCCTGTGGCCCATATCATTCTAAACCTTTCCTATTCATGTACCTATTCAAAAGTCTCTTAAATGTTGTAACTGTACCTGCAGCTACCACTTCCTCTGACAGTTCATTCTACATACGATCCACCGTCTGTGTGAAAAAGTTGCCTCCTGGGTGCCTTTTAAATCTTTCTCCTCTCGCCTTAAAATCATGCCCCTTAGTTTTGAAATCACTAACCCTGGGGAAAAGACTTTTACTATTCAACTTATCTATGTCCTCTGTTCTACAACACTCCCCAGGGCCCTACCATTTACTGTGTAAGTGTTGTCCTTGTTTGTCTTACCAAAATGCAACACCTTGCATTTATCTAAATTAAACAATCAGCCACTCCTTGGCCCATTGTCCAATCGATCAAGATCCCTTTGTAATCTTGGATAACCTTCCTTACTGTCTACAATATCACCAATTTTGGTGTCATCCACAAACTTACTAACCATGCTCCGTATATTCTCATCCAAATTGTTTATATAAATGACAAACAACAGTGGACCCAGGACCAATCCCTGTGGAACACCGCTGGTCACAGACCTCCTGTCTGAAGAAACGGTAATACCCGAAATGTTGACTGCTCCTGTTTGTCTACCTTGAATTCCAGCATCTGCAGTTTTTTTTGCCTCTAAGCCTCTTCCACCATCCTCTGTCTCCTACTGTGAAGCCAATTTTGTATCCAATTGTTGAACACCTTGTTAACAGCACAACTCACCTCATTAATATTCAGTCTCCCATCTAACCAAATGAATCAAACAAACTTGACGTTGGGAAAACTTAACAAGGAAACCAGAGTGAACACCTGGAGGATTCAGGTCCAAACAACCTCCATATTGGACACAGGGCACACTCCATGAGCACCAGTCACATGCTCCCCACTTCCACACACATCAGTATCTGACATGTGATAGCCTCTAAGAACACTCATGGCACATCTCTGTTCCACTTATAGGACACTCTGTCTTTCAGTGCTGCACCTTGGGCTTTACAGGCAATTATCATCAAAATTGCCCAGATATGTTCCTGTACACAACAAACAGGACAAATCCAACCTGGCCAATTTCCATCCCATCAGTCTACTCTCGACTAACAGTAAAGTGATGGAAGGTGTCATCAACAGTGCTATTAAGCAGCACCTGCTCAGAAATAACCTGCTTAGTGACGCCCAGTTTGGGTTCCGCCAGGACCACTCAGTTCTTGACCTCATTACAGCCTTTGTTCAAACATGGAAAAAGAATGAATTCCAGAGGAAAGGTGAGAGTCATAACCCCACCCATAAAGACTGCATTTGACCAAGTGTAGTATCAAGGATATCTCACCAAACTGGAATCAGGGGAAAACTCTCCAATGGTTGGAGTCATTTTTTTATTCATACAGATATCTGGCACATAGGAAGATGATTGTTGGACAACAGACATCTCAGCTCCAGGACATCCCTGCAGGAGTTCCTCAGGGTAGTGTCCTCGGCCCAACCATTTTCAGCTGCTTCATCAATGACCTTCCCTCCATCATAAGGTCAGAAGTGGGCATGTTCGCCGATGATTGCACAATGTTCAGCACCATAACTCAGACATTGAAGCAGTCCATATTCAAATGCAATAAGATCTGGACAATATCCAGGCTTGGCTGGAAAGTGGCAAGTGACATTCATCCCATGAAATGCCAGGCAATACAACCTCCAAAAAGAAGTAGGTGGTGATAGATAGGTGATAGCCTAGTGGTATTACCACTGGACTATTAATCCAGACACCCAAATAATGTTCTGGGATCTGGGTTTGAATATCATCATGGCAGATGGTAGAATTTGGAAATAAGAGTTTAATGATGACCATGAAACCATTGCTGATTGACAAGGAAATCCCATCTGGTTCACTGATGTCCAATAGGGAAGGAAACTGCCATCCTTATCTGGTCTGGCCTACATGTGACTCCAGGTGACAGTGAGAGCCCTTGATATCAAGGCTGCATTCGACCAAGTGTGGCATCAAGGAGCCTTGGCAAAACTGGAATCAATGGGTATTAGGGGGCAAACGGTCCGGTGGTTGGAGTCATACCTGACACATAGGAAAATGGTCGTGGTTGTGGGAGGTCAATCATCTCAGCTCCAGGACATCTCTGCAGGAGTTCCTCAGGGTAGTATCCTAGGCTCAACCATCTTCAGCTGCTTCATCAATGACCTTCCCTCCATCATAAGGTCAGAACTGGGGATGTTCGCCGATGATTGCACAATGTTCAGCACCATTCGTGACTCCTCAGATACTGAAGCAGTCCGTTTTCACATGCAACAAGATCTGGACAATATCCAGGCTTGGGCTGACAAGTGGCAAGTGACATTCGCACCACACAAATGCCAGGCTATGACCATCACCAATAAGAGACAATCTGACCACCACCCCTTGACATTCAATGGTGTTACCATCACTGAATCCCCCACTATCAACATCCTGGGGGTTACCATTGACCAGAAACTCAACTGGACTCACCACATAAACACAGGGGCTACAAGAGCAGGCCAGAAGCTGGGAATACTGCGGCAAGTAACTCACCTCCTGACTCCTCAAAACCTGTCCACCATCCACAAGGCACAAGTCAGGAGTGTGATGGAATACTCCTCACTTGCCTGGATGAGTGCAGCCCCAACAACACTCAAGAAACTTGACACCATCCAGGACAAAGCAGACTGCTTGATTGACACTACATCTACAAGCATTCACTCCCTCCACCACCGACGCTCAGTAGCAGCAGTGTGTACTATCTACAAGATGCTCAGCAGAAATTCACCAAAGATCCACAGACAGTACCTTCCAAACCCACGACCACTTCCATCTAGAAGGACCAGGGCAGCAGATATATGGAACACCATCACCTCCAAGTTCCTCTCCATGTCACTCACCATCCTGACTTGGAAATATATCGCCGTTCCTTCACTGTTGCTGGGTCAAAATCCTGGATTTCCCTCCCTAATAGCATTGTGGGTCAACCCACAGCAGGAGGACTGCAGCAGTTCAAAAAGGCAGCTCATCACCACCTTCTCAAGGGCAACTAGGGATGGGCAAGAAATGCTGGCCAGCCAGCAACGCCCACATCCCACAAATCAATAAAAAAAAGACCCACAGCAATGTGGGATGGGCAATAAATGCTTGTCTATCGAGTGACACCCACGTCCTATCACTGAATAAAATAAAATAGAGAATCTGACCATCATCCCTTAACATTCAATGACATTGCTGTCACTGAATATCCCATTACTAACATCCCAGAGGTTACCATTGAAATTGAATTGGACTATACAGTGGTTACAAGATCAGGTTATTGGCTAGGAATATTGTATCAAGTAACTCAACTCCTGATTCCCCAAAGCCTGGCCACCATCTGCAAGGCACAAGTCAGGAGTGTGATGGAATACTCCCCACTTGCCTGGATGGGTGCAGCTCCAACAACACTCAGGAAACATGACACCATCCAGGACAAAGCACCCACTTGATTGGCACCACATCCATAAACATTCATTCCCTCCACCACTGATGTTCTGGTATGAAACTCCAAAGTTTTCAGGCCCACTCAAACCACTGACTATTATATGATCCATAAGTCACAGTAAGTGCACATTACTGTATATATGGTAACCTGCATTTAATTGAAACTGTTAATTCACTCCTTGCTCTCCATTATTCTCCATAATAATTAGAAAGAATAGCCTTTATTGTCACATATACCCAATGAGTACAGTGAAAAGTTTACATGTTGTCAATTAGTGTCAACTTAAATACAAAAATACTTAGCACAGTTTCTTTAGTTAATTATACTTGAAAAGCAGTTCCTTATTTATTTAGAATTTGATGGATGTTTGACATTATAACTTGTATTGTTCACCAGCTGCTTTTACACAAGCCCTGATTCTCATCTTACTGGAAATCAAAACTAGGCAGCAGATCTGCAGCACCAGTTTTGCACCCTGTTGATAGGATGAAAATCGAGTCCAAAAATATCCTGACACTAAATCCACATTTCACTTACCATTTCCTTTTCACGAGTCTTAAACAACACGATTATTAAATAAAAACCAAAAGAACTGCGGATGCTGTAAATCAGGAACAAAAACAAAGTTGCTGGAAAAGCTCAGCAGGTCTGGCAGCATCTGTGGAGGAGAAAACAGAGTTAACGTTTCGGGTCTGGTGACCCTTCCTCAGAACTGATGGTGGCTGGGAAAACGTCAGTTTATATGCAGAAAATAGGGAAGTGGGTGGGGTAGGGAGTAAATGATAGGATAGAACCCAAAGAGAGAGAAAGACAGTTGGACAGCCAAAGAGTTGCTAACGATCAGGCTGGGAGAGTGAATAGTTGTTAATGGGGACTGTTAGTGACTAACAACAGGGGGTGTGTAATAGCAGGCTATGTGGTAACAAGGCCTGGTAGGTGGGGTGGGGGCTGGGACATGGGAGAGTTTAGGCCCTAAAATTATTGAACTCAATATTGAGTCCGGAGGGCTGTAGGGTCCCCAAGCGGAAAATGAGGTATTGTTCCTCCAGCTTGCGTTGGGCTTCACTGGAACACTGTAGCAAGCCGGAGACAGAGATGTTGGCCAGAGAGCAGGGTGGTGCATTGAAGTGGCAGGCAACAGGTAGTTCAGGGTCTTTTTTGTGAGCAGAACGTAGATGTTCTGCGAAGCGGTTGCCAAGTCTACGCTTCATTTCCCCAGTGTAGAGGAGACCATATTGTGAGCAGTGAATCCAGTAGACTAGATTCTGGGAAGTGCAGGTGAAGTGTTGCTTCACCTGGAAGCTATGTTTGGGCCCTTGGATAGTGGGGAGGGAGGAGGTAAATGGGCAGGTGTTGCACCTTCGCCGGTTACAGGGGAAGGTGCCGTAGAGCTGTGGGAAGGTGTTGGGGGTGAAGGAAGTGCGGACTCGGGTGTCCCAGAGGGAACGGTCCCTGCGGAAGGCGGACAAGGGAGGGGAGGGGAATATGTGTCTGGTGGTGGCATCTTGCTGGAGGTGGCAGAAATGGCGATTATTAAATATGCAAGAGAAAAGTGATTACTAAATGCAGAATTTTTTCCCCTGAAATATTCAGTTCAGTTTCTGGAAATCATTTCATACCAGAGCCCCTGGGTCTCCTCGTTCTCCTTGCTCTCCCTTCCATCCAGGTACCACAGACCCCTACAAATTAAATCAGGAAATATTTCATTATCAAAATGCAGAGAATATTCCGCTGCCTTTGCCACGCATAATCTGACTAACACAAATAAAGACATTTTGTTATTTACATTCCTTTTGAAATTCAGATTATGACTAAATCAACATATATTTGACTGGATCTAAATTCCACTCCTTAACAAGTGAACAAGATCAGAAGTCACACGACACCAGGTTATAGTCCAACAGGTTTATTTGAAATCATAAGCTTTCAAAGCACTGCTCCTTTGTCAGGTGAAGTGAACAGAAACATACAGGTGTAAAATTTATAGGCAGAGAGATCAAAGGATCATGCAAATGGTGTGAATGGAGTGTTGGCAGGCTGAATAGCTAGTCTCTGCAGGTGATCAAAAGTGTCAGACAGTGTGAATAAAGTGTCAATAGCTAACAAGTATACCGTTTTGGATACTGTTGGGGGGGACGACTTACCAGGGGTAAGCCATGGGGTACAGGTCTCTGGCACAGACTCTGTCCCTGTTGCTCAGAAGGGAAGGGGGGAGAGGAGGAGAGCATTAGTCATTGGGGACTCCATAGTTAGGGGGACAGATAGGAGATTCTGTGGGAACGAGAGAGACTCACGGTTGGTGTGTTGCCTCCCAGGTGCCAGGGTCCGTGATGTCTCGGATCGTGTTTTCAGGATCCTAAAGGGGGAGGGGGAGCAGCCCCAAGTCGTGGTCCACATAGGCACCAACAACATAGGTAGGAAAAGGGATGGGGACGTAAGGCAGAAATTCAAGGAGCTAGGGTGGAAGCTTAGAGCTAGAACAAACAGAGTTGTTATCTCTGGTTTGTTACCCGTGCCACGTGCTAGCGAGGCGAGGAATAGGGAGAGAGAGCAGTTGAACACGTGGCTACAGGGATGGTGCAGGAGGGAGGAATTCAGATACCTGGATAATTGGGGCTCATTCTGGGGTAGGTGGGACCTCTACAAACGGGATGGTCTACACCTGAACCAGAGGGGTACCAATATCCTGGGGGGGAAATTTGCTAATGCTCTTCGGGAGGGTTTAAACTAATTCAACAGAGGGGTGGGAACCTGAATTGTAGCTCCAGTGTACAGGAGGTTGAGAGCAGTGAGGTCATAAATAAGGTTTCAAGGTTGCAGGAGTGTACCGGCAGGCAGGAAGGTGGTTTGAAGTGTGTCTACTTCAATGCCAGGAGCATCCGGAATAAGGTGGGTGAACTTGCAGCATGGGTTGGTACCTGGGACTTCGATGTTGTGGCCATTTCGGAGACATGGATAGAGCAGGGACAGGAATGGTTGTTGCAGGTTCCGGGGTTTAGATGTTTCAGTAAGATCAGGGAAGGTGGTAAAAGAGGGGGAGGTGTGGCATTGTTAGTGAAGGACAGTATTATGGTGGCAGAAAGGACGTTTGATGACAACTCGTCTACTGAGGTAGTATGGGCTGAGGTTAGAACCAGGAAAGGAGATGTCACCCTGTTGGGAGTTTTCTATAGGCCTCCGAAAAGTTCCAGAGATGTAGAGGAAAAGATTGCAAAGATGATTCTGGATAGGAGCGAAAGTAACAGGGTAGTTGTTATGGGGGACTTTAACTTTCCAAATATTGACTGGAAACACTATAGTTCGAGTACTTCAGATGGGTCAGTTTTTGTCCAATGTGTGCAGGAGGGTTTCCTGACACAGTATGTAGATAGGCCAACAAGAGGCGAGGCCACATTGGATTTGGTACTGGGTAATGAACCAGGCCAGGTGTTAGACTTGGAGGTAGGAGAGCACTTTGGTGATAGTGACCACAATTCGGTTACGTTTACTTTAGCGATGGAAAGGGATCGGTATATAAAGCAGGGCAAAAGTTATAGCTGGGGGAAAGGCAATTATGAGACGATGAGGCAAGATTTAGGATGCATAGGATGGAGAAGGAAACTGCAGGGGCTGGGCACAATTGAAATGTGGAGCTTGTTCAAGG
>NW_025976827.1:0-7242 GCF_021869965.1 Rhincodon typus | reverse complement strand
TTTTGTTTATTGATCTTTAGTTGTGAAATCACTAATTCATAACTTCTGGCAAAAAGAGCAGACAGCAGAATCTGAAACAGATGGGAATGAGATATCACGCTGTTTGATGGTTGCCTTGTCTTGTTAAACAGAACAGAACAGGTTGAAATAGCCCTCTGTTCTGGTGAAGGGAGATACTCGGGAAAGGGCTGGAGCTTGGAGGAATGGTAAGGCCACTCCTCAGAGATGAGACAAATTGCTTCAGTCACTGTTCTGCGTGCTAAAGTGTTGACTGCAAAGCTTAGCAGAAAACTAACAGAGAGAGAGAATGCTGGAGAAACTGAGTACATCTGGCGCTCCCACTGTAGTCAGAGCATCCTTCCTCAGATAAGGAGACCAAAACTGCACACAGTACTCCAGGTGTGGTCTCACCAAGGCCCTGTACAATTACAGCAACACATCCCTGCTCCTGTACTCCAGTCCTCTCACTATGAAGGCCAACATCCCATTTACCTTCTCCAAAACCTGCAGCACCTCTTCTTGCTTACTTTCAGGGACACCCAGATCTTGGTGCACCTCCCTCTTTCCCAGTCTATTGCCTAATAATAATCTGCTTCCCGTTTTAGGTCAGAAGTCACACGACACCAGGTTATAGTCCAACAAATTTATTTGAAATCACAAGCTTTCGGAGCAGCACTTCGAAAGCTTGTGATTTCAAATAAACCCGTTGGACTATAACCCGGTGTCGTGTGATTTCTGACCTTGTCCAACACCAGCACCTCCACATCATTTCTGTTTTCAGGAATAGCCTCACATTTGTCCAAATCACACTGAAGCATCTCTGCATCCTCCTCACAGCTCACCCTCCCACTCAGAGAACAGAACTGGTAAACTGTCCCAATACATGATCATTTACATGGTGTCCGTGATTACTTTTTATCCTTTATATATTCACGGGATGTGGGCATCACTGGCTGGGCAACATTTATTGCCCATCCCTAATTGCCCAGAGGGCAGTTAAGAGTCAACCACATTGCCGTGGGTCTGGAGTCACATGTAGGCCAGACCAAGCAAGGATAGCATTTCGCTTCCCTAAAGGACATAGGTGAACCAAATGGGTTTTTCCAACAATTGACAACGGGTTCATGTTCATCATTAGATCCTTAATTCCAGATATTTTACTGAATTCAAATTCCGCCATCTACCGTGGTGGGATTCGAACCTGAGTCCCCAGAACATTACCTGGGTCTCTGGATTAACTGTCCAGTGATAATACCGGGCAAGGCCATCGCCTCCCCTGATTACTGTTTGGAAAAGGATCCTTCAACCATCTGAAAGCCATTATAGCAAATCCCAACAACAATACAGTACATATTCTTTCCCATGTTACAAATCCCCTTGGAACGGGTTACTGTATTTTGAGGACATGCACCATTACCTGAACCTGCATATTCTGCAGTGCAATTAGGAAGTACAGCGAGAGGAACTGAGCATCATGAGATCTGCTCCAACCATCATCACAACTACTTTTCTCCCCATACAGTGCTATGAGACTCCCCACAATCCTTTGAAAGGGAAGGAAGGCCTATCGTCTTATTAAGGGGAAAGGAGAGACAGAGAGAAACGAAAAGAGAGAGCAGTGTCAGGAAAAGACGGTGAAAGCAAGGAAATGTCACAGAGGTGGCAGAGAGGAAGGGACAGATTTAGAACGTTACACAGGCCACTCAGACAGACTTGAAAGAGTGAGGGACAGACAGGGCTAGATCAGAGTGAGACATAAACATGTTGAGACTGAAAGGGGAGAGTCTGGGAATTACAAAAGGCACATGAGGGACAGAAAGGGAGACAGTAAAAATCAAGGCACATGCTTCTCACACACACTCACACTCACTCTTTCACATATTCACACACACACACACACACACTCTCACATATTCACTCTCACATACTCACTCACACTCACACACACACAGAGCCCATCTGCAAGCTATTACAGATCCGTACAGAAAAGATCTGGGATAGTAGGAACTGCAGATGCTGGAGAATCTGAGATAACAAGGTGTGGAGCTGGATGAACACAGCAGGCCAAGCAGCATCATAGAAGCAGGAAGGCTGACGTTTCGGGCCTAGACCCTTCATCAGAAATGGGGGAGGGGAAGGGGATTCTGAAATAAATAGGGAGAGAGGGGGAGGCGGATAGAAGTTGGATAGAGGAGAAGATAGGTGGAGAGGAAACAGACAGGTCCTCTCCACCTATCCTCTCCTCTATCCACCTCCCCCTCTCTCCCTATTTATTTCAGAAGCCCCTTCCCCTCCCCCATTTCGGGGAAGGGTCTAGGCCCGAAACATCAGCCTTCCTGCTCCTCTGATGCTGCTTGGCCTGCTGTGTTCATCCAGCTCTACACCTTGTTATCTCAGAAAAGATCTGGTCTTGGTTTTCTAAAAGCTCAGGTTTTTGTCCTTTGCTTCATGAATGACAATTATAGAGCGACCTCAAGTTATCGTTGGCCCCTGTTTGGTCAAACAGCCTCATTACAGACCAGATTCTAGATTTTCTACTGTCGGTATTTCTCATCAACCCGTTCAGGTGCATGTCTGGGGCAGATGGAACTCAAACCCAGACCTCCTATCCCAGAGGCAGGGACACTGCCACTGTACCCACAGATCATCCACTGAGTTAGAAATAAAATGCAGTGGATGCTGGAGATCTGAAATAAAAACACTAAGCTGCTCTGGCATCTTTGGAAACAGTTGGCGCTTTGGATCAAAGACGACTCTCCTCTGGCTTGTCAGACCTGCTGATTCTTTTTCAACAATCTATTTTAGTTTAAGATTACCTCTTGGTTGGAAATCAAGAGATGTGACATCTGAAGGGGAACAAAACCCAGGATCAGTTTTTTTTTTCTGTTCAGGGGACACCTGATGGCTCTTTGTTCTGAAAGGGAATAGCTCTGGCTTGAGCAGAAAATGTTCTGTTGAGATTTCTCCAAAATTGCCAGCCTGCAGTGTGCTCATCAAAAATGAAAGATAGCTCCAGCATAAAGGAGGAATTGGTATTCATCCAATCAGGCATTGGCCCTTCTAGTACACACTGGTGCTGCCTACAAGATGCAAAAATTCACCAAAGATCCTCAGACAGCACCCTCCAAACCCATGACCACTTCCATCTAGAAGGACATGAGCAGACATATGGGAACACCACCACATCCAAGTTCCCCTCCAAGCCACTCATCATCCTGACTTGGAAATATATTGCCGTTCCTTCACTGTCACTGGGTCAAAATCCTGGAATTCCCTCCCTAATGGCATTGTGGGTCAGCCCACAGCAGGAGGACTGCAGCGGTTCAAGAAGGCAGCTCATCCCCACCTTCTCAAGGGGCAACTAGGGATGGGCAAGAAATGCTGGGCCCAGCCAGCGACATCCACATCCCACAAATGAATAAAAAACAAACACTAGCAGGGAGAAAGAGGAACACCTGGTTGATTTGTTCTTGTCTCACTGAAAGGAGGAGAACAGGCCATACCATCTAATTTGGGCAGCACAGTGGCTCATAGTCCAAAGATGCGCAGGGTGTGTGGATTGGCCGTGCTAAATTGCCCCGAGGTGTCTAGGGCTGTGCAAGCTCAGTGGGTTCGCCATAGGAAATGCAAATTTATGGGGATAGGGTAAGGGGCTGGGTCTAGGTAGGCAGCTCTTTGGTGGGGGTAGGGGGGTCGGTGCAGGCTTCATGGGACAAATGGCTTCTTTCCACACTGTAGGGCATCTTTGATTCTATTCTATGATTCTATATCACATAGTCATTAAGTTCCAGTAAAAACTTAACATGTGTGAAGCCCAATTTCTTTGAAGCCATAACGACTCTTTCCCATCACCCATCTAACTCTTGCAATGATCTTCCCAAACACCATTCCAACATCCACAAACAGGATTGCCCTGGCAGACCCATTGTTTCTGTCTGCCCCCGCCCCACTGAACCTATTTCTTTCTGTCTTGACTGTGTTTTATCCCCTGGTCCAGCCCCTTCCCACTTACATTCACAGTTCTTCTGATCCTTTCAAATGAAAAGCAGCTATGAAGTCATACCAGAGTCTAAATGTTAACTCTGATTCTCTCTCTATACAGATGCAGCCAGACCTGCTGAGTTTCTCCAGTGTTCTCTTTGTTTCCTATCTTCTTAAATCTCACTAGTTACCCCATCCTTTTAGAACACAGAACAGGCCCTTCGGCCCACCATGTCTGTGCTGACCACGATGCCATTCTAAACTAATTCCATCTGTCTGCACATGGTCCGTATCCCTCTTTTTCCTGCCTGTTCATGTGCCCGTCTAAATGCCTCTTCAACTTTGCTATTGTATCTGCTCCTGCCACCTCCCAGGCACCTTCCACCCTCTGTGTACAAAACATCTCTTACACATCTCCCTTAAACATCCACCCCCTCACCTTAAACCTATGCCCCTTAATATTTGACATTTCCATCCTGGGAAAAAGATTCCGACTATCCACCCTATGCACGCCCCTCATAATTTTACAGACTTCTATCGGGTCGCCCTTCAGCCTCTGACACTCGAGTGAAAACAATCCAAGTTTGTCCACCCTCTCCTTACAGCTATAACACACTTCAATCCAGGCTACCTCTCCTGGTAAACCTCTCTGCACCCTCTCCAAATCTCCACATCCTTCCTATAGTGTAGTGATCAGAACTGTACACAATGGTCTAACTAAAGTTTTATACAGCTGCAACATGACTCAGCAATTTTTATACTCAGTGCCCTGAGTGATAAAGACAAGCATGCTGCGAACCTTATTTACCACCTTATTCACTTGTATTGCCACTTTGAGGGAGCTCTGGACTTGTACCCCAAGATCCCTCTGCATATCAATGTTCCTATGGGTCCTACTATTTACTATATTCTCTTCCTGCTCTCTCCCATTACTCCTTGAGGAATTATGAATACTGTTACCTTTGGAGATTTCTGTAACTAAATTTGATTTAGCAACAGGGTGTGAATGCACTTTACCAAACTGCCTGGCCTACAGACTAAAATACTGATTCAGCAACACTGACAACATGTTACTGAATCGATAGTCTTGTTCAGAACAGCAAGGGGCCACAAAATATACTGCAGGTAACCAGCTAACTATCATCTCTAACTTAATGTGCAGACACGGGGAGAATGTGCAAACAGTGACAGCGACTAACCTTCCCTTTTTACTGCCTAATATTATCACTAACATTATGAAAGCAAGAGCAAAGATGCATGGTCTCTGTTTATCAACATCATGCTTAGTACAAGCAGTAGTACATTCTCACTCTAGCCTCTAGGTCTAAAGCAATTGGGGCATCTCCTTGCACCTCTATTCTTGTCCTTTCCGTCTCTAGCCAGTTCCTTGCTTCGCTTGAAAACACAAGTTTGACCTCTCTCTCAGTTGGTAGTTCTGATCACTAGACACAAATTCATTCTTTTCTCTCTGCACTGATGATATTGCTAGTGATGCTCCTTTGAACTGCCTTCATTTATACTTTCCAGTTTTCTGTCTCTATGCCTCGATCTTCCACGTTGGGAGTAAGTTAGCTCAGTTAGCTGGTTTGCGATGAAGAGCAATGCTAATTCCTACATTGGCTGAGGTCACAATGAAGGACCAACTTTCTCAACCTCGCCTGAGGCTTGGTGACCCTCAAGTTAAAGCACCTAAAGCTGTTTCTCTAAAGAGAGTGTTGGACTATGGCAACTTTGGCATTTACCTTACATGTCCATTGTGGTAAACTGAACACTGCCTTACAGTCTCCTATTCTGAACCAGCCTTTCTCAAAATTGAGAAACCCCATTCAACCCATCCTCACTTTCTCCTGTGATCTTCAAGTTTTCAAAAAGCAAATTTTCTGTGAATTCAGTGTTTCTTAACTTATCTCCTCACTGACAAGTCCTAAACATTGATCCAACTACTGCAATTTCTCTAAAATTTTGCATTATTTTTATAAATGATTTCCTGTTCAGTCACTACACCCTTCTGAAATCAGCCTGGTCCAAAAGATTATTAGAGCAGAATTAGGCCATTCTGCCCATCAAATGGGTAGTCATCCAGATCAGGAATCAACGTGAAGAATTATGGACTTGAACTCACAAGCCGCTCCCCCGACTGAATGCTATGTTGGTCACGTTACTGGCTGTGAAGCAGTAAATGATTAGAAAATCCAACAATTCCTACAGGAACATCAGAATGAGGAGCAGGAGTTGGCCATTCAGCCCCTCAAGCCTGCTCCGCCATTTAATATGTCCATGACTGATCTCATCTCAGCCTCAACCTCACTTTTCCTGCCTGCTATCCATAACCTTCGACCCATTACTCATTAAAAACCTCCTCCTTAAGTTTACTCAATGGCTCAGCATCGACCACACTGTGAGGTTGTAAACACCGCAAATTCATTGAAGGTGAGGTGACAGCCAAATGGTATTTTCACGGGGCTAATAACCAGGTAATGGCCTGGAGACTGGGGTTCAAATCCCATCAATACCAGATGGTGGAATTTGAATTCAATAAAAATCTTGGGATTTGGAGTCTAATGATGATTGTGGTGGGGAAAAACCCATGTGGTTCACTAATGCCCTTTAGGGAAGGAAACTGACATCCTTACCTGGTCTGGCCTACATGTGACTCCAGACCCACAGCAATGTGGTTGACTCTGGGCTATTAGGGATGGATAATAAATATTAGCCTGGCCAGTGATGTCCACGTCAAATGACCCTTTGAGAGAAGTAATTCTCTGTCATCTGTTTTAAATCTGCAACCCCCCCCCCCCAACTAACCATGACCTCTCATTCTAGATTGCCCAATGAGCAAACATCCTCTCTACATCTACTTCATCAATCCCCTTTAGCATCTTATATTCCTCAATTAGATCTCCTCTCATTCTTCTAAACTCCAAACAGTACAACCCCTCTCCTCATAACCCAAGCCTTTCATCTTTGGAATCAATCTGGTGAACCTTCGCTGAATTACTTCCAATACAATTTCTCCTGTTGTAATACTCTCTCAGGGATATCACAAAAACCAAGCCAGAACACTCAGTCGAGATGAAGTCACATTTTGGTTAGGAAGACTGAGCACTGGAGATTGTGGCTAGAACTCATTGCCTGTCACAGTGGAGAACACACATCCATTTTGCAACAACAGAAAATGTACCTGCACAAGGATTTGGCTGGTGAAGAGATAGCAGGAACTGCAGATGCTAGAGAATCTGAGATAATAGGTGTAGAGCTGGA
>NW_025976826.1:0-7242 GCF_021869965.1 Rhincodon typus | reverse complement strand
ACCTACACTCACCTTTACTGGCTCCATCCCCGCCTCTTCGACCTGTTTGTTTCCTCTCCACCTATCCTCTCCTCTATCCCTCTTCTATCCGCCTCCCACTCTCTCCCTATTTATTTCAAAACCCCCTTCCCCTCCCCCTTTTCTGATGAAGGGTCTAGGCCCGAAACGTCAGCCTCTCTGCTCCTATGATGCTGCTTGGCCTGCTGTGTTCATCCAGCCCTGCACCTTGTTGTCTCGGATTCTCCAGCATCTGCAGTTCCTACTATCTCTGATATAATAAAGGTATTTGCTGCACTCCCCTCCAGATTCAGTATGCCTGGGGCACTATGTAAATCCCACAGGTTCCAACAGGTTGACATTTGTTTTTGGTTGCAAAGTGATTAAAGATGGACCATTAACTTCTGGTGTTATGCACAATGTACTGCTCCAAGGATGACCTTAAGAAAAAGAAGCTTGGTGCTGATAATCTCAATATAATTGGAACAAAATCAAATGTTCAAAAAAATCATACAAAAGTGTGAATATCACACGGCCGATCCACTGGATAACCTTTAGGTTTGTCGTATCAGAACCAACCATTCCATTATGAATCTGTAGAATACTGCTTTATCTGAGCTGCTGATTAATGCTGGTTCATTTGAAGTTGTTACTTTTGAAAATATGAGTGTTGATCAACCTGTAGCTGGAGCAAAATTACAATTTGATATTTTTTGAAAGATTGCAAAACATACCAAATGCTGTGTGATGAAAGGTATGTCAAATATATTATATTTAAGAGTTTGAATTTCAAAATAAAGGCAGATGAATGTGAGTCAATCCTGTGAAGGTATTAAAATAGGTTAGAAAAGACATTTAGAGGCAATGAAACTGCAGATGCTGGAATCCAAGATAGGCAAACAGGAGGCTGGAAGAACACAGTAGGCCAGGCAGCATCTGGAGGAAAGGTGCAGTCAACGTTTCGGGTATTACCCTTCTTCAGGACTCAATGTGGGGGTAGGGGGAGCTGCAGTTAACGACGGGGTGGGAAGGGGTGGAGACAGAATGGTGGTGATAGGTAGACACTGGTAGCAGGAACAACCTGGTTGGTTAATGGGAGGGATGAATCCGGTTGATGGCTGGAAGGGAGGGTCAGAAGGTAGAATGGAAGGGAGGAGGTGGGGCTGGAAGAGGTGACAGAGGTTGAGTGGCATGGTCATTTGACATTGTAGAACTCAGTGTTTTGTCCTCCAGACGGTAGGGTGCCCAGGTGGAAGATAAGGCTTGTTCTTCAGATTTGCGTTCCGAGTCGCTACAGCACTGGAGGAGGCCGAGGACGGACACGTCGGAGCGGGAGAGGGGTGAGGAGTTGAAATGGGCGATGACTGCGAGGTTAGGTTGGCCGTTACAGGCCAGGCGGAGATGCTCGGCAAAACAGTCACCTAGTCTACGTTTGGTCTCACCGACGTAGAGAAGACCACAGAGGGAGCATCGGATGCAATAGACCAGGTTGGAGGAGATGCAGGTGAAGCTCTGTCTCACTTGGAAGGACTGTTTAGGGCCTTAAATGGAGGTGAGGAAGGTGGTGTGTGGGCAGGTGCTGCACCTTTTACGGTTACAGGGGAAGGTACCGGGTGGGTTGGAGTGGTTGGTGGGAAGTGTGTCGTGAACTTAAGGAGTGGCGAAGGGAATGGTCCTTGGGGAAGGTAGAGAGGGGTGAGGTGTGGAAGATGTTTTGGGTGGTGGGGTCTAATTGGAGTTGGTGGAAGTGTTTGAGGATGATACGTTGGATGCAGAGGCTGGTGGGGTGTAAAGTGAGATCAAGGGGGACCCTATCTTTATTATGTTTGGAAGGGGTGGTGGTTAAAAGCTGTGGAATAGGAATGAAGGAGGTGCAGTGGAGGGCTGTCTGGATGACAGAGAGGGGAAAAGAGCATTGTTTGAAAAAGGTGGACATCTGGGATGCTTGGGAGTGGAATGTCTCCTCGTCAGAGCAGATGTGACGGAGTTGAAGGAATTGGGAAACGGGATAGAGTTTTTGCAGGATACAGAGCGGGAGGTCATGTAATCCAGGTAGCTATGGGAGTCTGGGGGTTTATAGTAAATGTTGGTCTGTTAACTGTCGTGAGAAAAGGAATCAAAGAGGTCAAGAAAGGGGAGGGATGTGTCTGAGACAGACGAAGTGAATTTGATGGCGGGATGGATATTGTCAGTGAAGTTGATGAACTGCTCTAGTCCAGCCTGGGTGCAGGATGCAGCACCGATGCAGTCATCAATATGACAGCGGAAGAGTTGGGGAACAGTACCGGTGTGCATACTGAAGAGGGACTGTTCAACATAACTGACAAACAGGCCAGCGTAGCTGGGGCTCATGAGAGTGCCCATGGCGACCATCTGGATTTGGTGAAAGAGGGAAGAATTGAAGGAAAAGTTATTGAGGGTGAGGACTAGTTCAGCGAGGCAGAAGAGGGTATTGATGGGGGCCACTGGATGTGGGTGGGGAGTATCTGGATGAAGGAGGAGAGAATGGAGTCGAGGTAGGAAGAGATGCGTTCGGGTGGGGCAGGAACATACGGAAACGATGGGTTGGCTGGGGTGGTTGGCCTTGTGAATCTTCTTCAATAATGATTCCCAACCACCCTCCGGGGACCTCTTCTCCGGCCTCCAACCTTCCTCCTCATCTTGGACACCCTCTACAGGCCTCTCACCTGCCCTGGACCTTTCATTACTAACTGCCAATGCAGCATTGACCTCCTCGATTTCTCCACACCCCTCACCCACTCCAACCTCTCCCCCACCAAGCGCGCAGCACTCTGCTCTCACTGCACCAATCCCTGTTTAACTACCAAACCCCTCCGACAAAGGTGGGGCAGTGGTAGCCTGGATGAAGGACCTCTATATTGCATATATGGCCGAACGCCAATTCTCCGACACCACGTCCTAGCTCCCCCTTGACCATGACCCCCACCATGGCCCAGCAAGCCACTGTCTCCCACACTGTCCATGATCTCATCGTTTCTGGTGACCTTCCGTCCACCACCCCCAGCTCCACACTGCCCGGTTCTACCTGCTCCCCAGGATCCACAAGACCAACCATCCCGGCCGACCCATAGTTTCTGCATGCTCCTGCCCCCACCCGAAATCACCTCTTCCTACCTGACTCCATCCTCTCCCCCTTGGTCCAGGCACTCTCCACCTACATCTGGGTCACAAACCAGGCCCTCCACCTCTTTGGTCACTTAAAGTTCCCCGGCCCCCACTTCTTCATCTTTACTATGGATGTTCAGTCCCTATACATGTTCATACCACACAAGGATGGCCTACAGGCCCTCAGATTATCCCTCTCCCATCCATTTCCCCCCACCGATACCCGGCTCCACCTCACTGAACTAGTCCTCACCCTCAATAACTTTTCCTTCAATTTTTCCCACTTTGTCCAAATCCAGGTGGTTGCCATGAGTACTCGGATGGGCCCCAGCTATGCCTGCCTGTTTGTCGGTTATGTCGGACAGCCCCTCTTCAGTACGTACACCAGTACCGTTCCCCAACTCTTCTGCTATTACATCGATGACTGCACCAGTGCTGCATCCCGCACCCAGGCTGAACTGGAGCAATTTATCGACTTAGCTAACAATAACCACCCCGCACTCAAATTCACTTGGTCTATCTCAGCCACGTCCCCACCTTTCTTGACCTCTCCGTTTCCATTTCTGGCAACAGTTTACATACCGACATTTATCATAAACTCACAGAACCCCATAACCAGCTGGACTACAACTCCTCCCACCCTCTATCCTGCAAAAATTCCATTCCATTTCTCCAAATCCTCCATCTCTGTCACATCTGCTCTGACGAGGAGACATTCCAGTCCCAAGCATCCCAGACATCCTCCAACTGGCTCCTCCAGCCTTTTTCAAACAAAGCTCTTCCCACCCCCCCCATCACCCAGAGAGCACTTCATTGTGTCTCCTCTATTCCCTGCTCCTCAGCTCAGAATCACCACCCCTCCTCCAAATATTATAAAGGTAGGGACCCCTTGTCCTCACTTTCCATCCCACCAGCCTTCGCATCCAAAATATCATCCTCAAACACTTCCGCCAACTCCAATTAGATCCCACCATCCAAAACATCTTCCACTCCCCACTCCTCTTTGCCTTCCGCAAGGACCATTCCCTTCACCACTCCTTAGTTCACGCTACATTCCCCACCAACCACTCCAACCCGCTCAGTACCTTCCCCTGTAACCGTAAAAGGTGCAGCACCTGCCCACACACCACCTTCCTCACCTCCATTTAAGGCCCTAAACAGTCCTTCCAAGTGAGACAGAGCTTCACCTGCATCTCCTCCAACCTGGTCTATTGCATCCGATGCTCCCTCTGTGGTCTTCTCTACGTCGGTGAGACCAAACGTAGACTAGGTGACTGTTTTGCCGAGCATCTCCGCCTGGCCTGTAACGGCCAACCTAACCTCGCAGTCATCGCCCATTTCAACTCCTCACCCCTCTCCCGCTCCGACGTGTCCGTCCTCGGCCTCCTCCAGTGCTGTAGCGACTCGGAACGCAAATCTGAAGAACAAGCCTTATCTTCCACCTGGGCACCCTACCGTCTGGAGGACAAAACACTGAGTTCTACAATGTCAAATGACCATGCCACTCAACCTCTGTCACCTCTTCCAGCCCCACCTCCTCCCTTCCATTCTACCTTCTGACCCTCCCTTCCAGCCATCAACCGGATTCATCCCTCCCATTAACCAACCAGGTTGTTCCTGCTACCAGTGTCTACCTATCACCACCATTCTGTCTCCACCCCTTCCCACCCCGTCGTTAACTGCAGCTCCCCCTACCCCCACATTGAGTCCTGAAGAAGGGTAATACCCGAAACGTTGACTGCACCTTTCCTCCAGATGCTGCCTGGCCTACTGTGTTCTTCCAGCCTCCTGTTTGCCTATCTTGGATTCCAGCATCTGCAGTTTCATTGCCTCTAAATGTCTTTTCTAACCTATTTTAATACCTTCACAGGATTGACTCACATTCATCTGCCTTTATTTTGAAATTCAAACTCTTAAATATAATATATTTGACATACCTTTCATCACACAGCATTTGGTATGTTTTGCAATCTTTCAAAAAATATCAAATTGTAATTTTGCTCCAGCTACAGGTTGATCAACACTCATATTTTCAAAAGTAACAACTTCAAATGAACCAGCATTAATCAGCAGCTCAGATAAAGCAGTATTCTACAGATTCATAATGGAATGGTTGGTTCTGATACGACAAACCTAAAGGTTATCCAGTGGATCGGCCGTGTGATATTCACACTTTTGTATGATTTTTTTGAACATTTGATTTTGTTCCAATTATATTGAGATTATCAGCACCAAGCTTCTTTTTCTTAAGGTCATCCTTGGAGCAGTACATTGTGCATAACACCAGAAGTTAATGGTCCATCTTTAATCACTTTGCAACCAAAAACAAATGTCAACCTGTTGGAACCTGTGGGATTTACATAGTGCCCCAGGCATACTGAATCTGGAGGGGAGTGCAGCAAATACCTTTATTATATCAGAGATAGTAGGAACTGCAGATGCTGGAGAATCCGAGACAACAAGGTGCAGGGCTGGATGAACACAGCAGGCCAAGCAGCATCATAGGAGCAGAGAGGCTGACGTTTCGGGCCTAGACCCTTCATCAGAAAAGGGGGAGGGGAAGGGGGTTTTGAAATAAATAGGGAGAGAGTGGGAGGCGGATAGAAGAGGGATAGAGGAGAGGATAGGTGGAGAGGAAACAAACAGGTCGAAGAGGCGGGGATGGAGCCAGTAAAGGTGAGTGTAGGTGGGGAGTTAGGAAGGGGATAGGTCAGTCCAGGGAGGACGGACAGGTCAAGGGGGCGGGATGAGGTTGGTCGGTAGGAGATGGAGGTGCGGCTTGAGGTGGGAGGAGGGGATAGGTGGGAGGAAGAACAGGTTAGGGAGTCAGGGACGAGCTGGACTGGTTTTGGGATGCGGTAGGGGGAGGGGAGATTTTGAAACTTGTGAAATCCACATTGATACCATTGGGCTGCAGGGTTCCCAAGCGGAATATGAGTTGCTGTTCCTGCAACCTTCGGGTGGCATCGAACAGTTCATACACTTCACTAACACCTTCCACCCCAACCTTAAGTTTACCTGGACCATCTCTAACACCTCTCTCCCCTTCCTGGACCTCTCTGTCTCCATATCGGGCAACCACCTAGAAACCGATATTCATTTCAAGCCCACCGACTCCCACAGCTACCTAGAATACTCCTCCTCCCACCCACCTTCCTGCAAAAATGCTATCCCCTATTCCCAATTCCTTCGCCTCCGCCGCATCTGCTCCCAGGATGAGGCATTCCACTCCCGTACATCTCAGTTGTCCTCGTTTTTCAAGGACCGTAACTTCCCCTCCTCGGTGGTCGAGAACGCCCTCAACCGTGTCTCCCACATCTCCCGCACCTCATCCCTCACACCCCGTCCACGCAATAAAAACCAAAAAAGAATCCCCCTCGTCCTCACGTACCACCCCACCAACCTCCGGATCCAACGCATCATCCTCCGACACTTCCGCCATCTGCAATCCGACCCCACCACCAAAGACATCTTTCCCTCCCCACCTTTATCTGCTTTCCGGAGGGACAACTCTCTCCGTGACTCCCTTGTCCGCTCCACACTCCCCTCCAGCTCCACCACACCCGGCACTTTTCCCTGCAACCGCAGGAAGTGCTACACCTGCCCCCATACCTCCTCCCTCACCCCCATCCCAGGCCCCAAGAAGACTTTCCACATCAAGCAGATGTTCACCTGCACATCTGCCAATGTGGTATACTGCATCCGCTGTACCCGGTGTGGCTTCCTCTACATCGGGGAAACCAAGCGGAGACTCGGGGACCGCTTTGCAGAACACCTACGCTCGGTTCGCAACAAACAACTGCACCTCCCAGTCGCGAACCATTTCAACTCCCCCTCCCATTCCTCAGACGACATGTCCATCCTGGGCCTCCTGCAGTGCCACAACGATGCCACCCGAAGGTTGCAGGAACAGCAACTCATATTCCGCTTGGGAACCCTGCAGCCCAATGGTATCAATGTGGATTTCACAAGTTTCAAAATCTCCCCTCCCCCTACCGCATCCCAAAACCAGTCCAGCTCGTCCCTGACTCCCTAACCTGTTCTTCCTCCCACCTATCCCCTCCTCCCACCTCAAGCCGCACCTCCATCTCCTACCGACCAACCTCATCCCGCCCCCTT
>NW_025976825.1:0-7242 GCF_021869965.1 Rhincodon typus | reverse complement strand
ACCTACACTCACCTTTACTGGCTCCATCCCCGCCTCTTCGACCTGTTTGTTTCCTCTCCACCTATCCTCTCCTCTATCCCTCTTCTATCCGCCTCCCACTCTCTCCCTATTTATTTCAAAACCCCCTTCCCCTCCCCCTTTTCTGATGAAGGGTCTAGGCCCGAAACGTCAGCCTCTCTGCTCCTATGATGCTGCTTGGCCTGCTGTGTTCATCCAGCCCTGCACCTTGTTGTCTCGGATTCTCCAGCATCTGCAGTTCCTACTATCTCTGATATAATAAAGGTATTTGCTGCACTCCCCTCCAGATTCAGTATGCCTGGGGCACTATGTAAATCCCACAGGTTCCAACAGGTTGACATTTGTTTTTGGTTGCAAAGTGATTAAAGATGGACCATTAACTTCTGGTGTTATGCACAATGTACTGCTCCAAGGATGACCTTAAGAAAAAGAAGCTTGGTGCTGATAATCTCAATATAATTGGAACAAAATCAAATGTTCAAAAAAATCATACAAAAGTGTGAATATCACACGGCCGATCCACTGGATAACCTTTAGGTTTGTCGTATCAGAACCAACCATTCCATTATGAATCTGTAGAATACTGCTTTATCTGAGCTGCTGATTAATGCTGGTTCATTTGAAGTTGTTACTTTTGAAAATATGAGTGTTGATCAACCTGTAGCTGGAGCAAAATTACAATTTGATATTTTTTGAAAGATTGCAAAACATACCAAATGCTGTGTGATGAAAGGTATGTCAAATATATTATATTTAAGAGTTTGAATTTCAAAATAAAGGCAGATGAATGTGAGTCAATCCTGTGAAGGTATTAAAATAGGTTAGAAAAGACATTTAGAGGCAATGAAACTGCAGATGCTGGAATCCAAGATAGGCAAACAGGAGGCTGGAAGAACACAGTAGGCCAGGCAGCATCTGGAGGAAAGGTGCAGTCAACGTTTCGGGTATTACCCTTCTTCAGGACTCAATGTGGGGGTAGGGGGAGCTGCAGTTAACGACGGGGTGGGAAGGGGTGGAGACAGAATGGTGGTGATAGGTAGACACTGGTAGCAGGAACAACCTGGTTGGTTAATGGGAGGGATGAATCCGGTTGATGGCTGGAAGGGAGGGTCAGAAGGTAGAATGGAAGGGAGGAGGTGGGGCTGGAAGAGGTGACAGAGGTTGAGTGGCATGGTCATTTGACATTGTAGAACTCAGTGTTTTGTCCTCCAGACGGTAGGGTGCCCAGGTGGAAGATAAGGCTTGTTCTTCAGATTTGCGTTCCGAGTCGCTACAGCACTGGAGGAGGCCGAGGACGGACACGTCGGAGCGGGAGAGGGGTGAGGAGTTGAAATGGGCGATGACTGCGAGGTTAGGTTGGCCGTTACAGGCCAGGCGGAGATGCTCGGCAAAACAGTCACCTAGTCTACGTTTGGTCTCACCGACGTAGAGAAGACCACAGAGGGAGCATCGGATGCAATAGACCAGGTTGGAGGAGATGCAGGTGAAGCTCTGTCTCACTTGGAAGGACTGTTTAGGGCCTTAAATGGAGGTGAGGAAGGTGGTGTGTGGGCAGGTGCTGCACCTTTTACGGTTACAGGGGAAGGTACCGGGTGGGTTGGAGTGGTTGGTGGGAAGTGTGTCGTGAACTTAAGGAGTGGCGAAGGGAATGGTCCTTGGGGAAGGTAGAGAGGGGTGAGGTGTGGAAGATGTTTTGGGTGGTGGGGTCTAATTGGAGTTGGTGGAAGTGTTTGAGGATGATACGTTGGATGCAGAGGCTGGTGGGGTGTAAAGTGAGATCAAGGGGGACCCTATCTTTATTATGTTTGGAAGGGGTGGTGGTTAAAAGCTGTGGAATAGGAATGAAGGAGGTGCAGTGGAGGGCTGTCTGGATGACAGAGAGGGGAAAAGAGCATTGTTTGAAAAAGGTGGACATCTGGGATGCTTGGGAGTGGAATGTCTCCTCGTCAGAGCAGATGTGACGGAGTTGAAGGAATTGGGAAACGGGATAGAGTTTTTGCAGGATACAGAGCGGGAGGTCATGTAATCCAGGTAGCTATGGGAGTCTGGGGGTTTATAGTAAATGTTGGTCTGTTAACTGTCGTGAGAAAAGGAATCAAAGAGGTCAAGAAAGGGGAGGGATGTGTCTGAGACAGACGAAGTGAATTTGATGGCGGGATGGATATTGTCAGTGAAGTTGATGAACTGCTCTAGTCCAGCCTGGGTGCAGGATGCAGCACCGATGCAGTCATCAATATGACAGCGGAAGAGTTGGGGAACAGTACCGGTGTGCATACTGAAGAGGGACTGTTCAACATAACTGACAAACAGGCCAGCGTAGCTGGGGCTCATGAGAGTGCCCATGGCGACCATCTGGATTTGGTGAAAGAGGGAAGAATTGAAGGAAAAGTTATTGAGGGTGAGGACTAGTTCAGCGAGGCAGAAGAGGGTATTGATGGGGGCCACTGGATGTGGGTGGGGAGTATCTGGATGAAGGAGGAGAGAATGGAGTCGAGGTAGGAAGAGATGCGTTCGGGTGGGGCAGGAACATACGGAAACGATGGGTTGGCTGGGGTGGTTGGCCTTGTGAATCTTCTTCAATAATGATTCCCAACCACCCTCCGGGGACCTCTTCTCCGGCCTCCAACCTTCCTCCTCATCTTGGACACCCTCTACAGGCCTCTCACCTGCCCTGGACCTTTCATTACTAACTGCCAATGCAGCATTGACCTCCTCGATTTCTCCACACCCCTCACCCACTCCAACCTCTCCCCCACCAAGCGCGCAGCACTCTGCTCTCACTGCACCAATCCCTGTTTAACTACCAAACCCCTCCGACAAAGGTGGGGCAGTGGTAGCCTGGATGAAGGACCTCTATATTGCATATATGGCCGAACGCCAATTCTCCGACACCACGTCCTAGCTCCCCCTTGACCATGACCCCCACCATGGCCCAGCAAGCCACTGTCTCCCACACTGTCCATGATCTCATCGTTTCTGGTGACCTTCCGTCCACCACCCCCAGCTCCACACTGCCCGGTTCTACCTGCTCCCCAGGATCCACAAGACCAACCATCCCGGCCGACCCATAGTTTCTGCATGCTCCTGCCCCCACCCGAAATCACCTCTTCCTACCTGACTCCATCCTCTCCCCCTTGGTCCAGGCACTCTCCACCTACATCTGGGTCACAAACCAGGCCCTCCACCTCTTTGGTCACTTAAAGTTCCCCGGCCCCCACTTCTTCATCTTTACTATGGATGTTCAGTCCCTATACATGTTCATACCACACAAGGATGGCCTACAGGCCCTCAGATTATCCCTCTCCCATCCATTTCCCCCCACCGATACCCGGCTCCACCTCACTGAACTAGTCCTCACCCTCAATAACTTTTCCTTCAATTTTTCCCACTTTGTCCAAATCCAGGTGGTTGCCATGAGTACTCGGATGGGCCCCAGCTATGCCTGCCTGTTTGTCGGTTATGTCGGACAGCCCCTCTTCAGTACGTACACCAGTACCGTTCCCCAACTCTTCTGCTATTACATCGATGACTGCACCAGTGCTGCATCCCGCACCCAGGCTGAACTGGAGCAATTTATCGACTTAGCTAACAATAACCACCCCGCACTCAAATTCACTTGGTCTATCTCAGCCACGTCCCCACCTTTCTTGACCTCTCCGTTTCCATTTCTGGCAACAGTTTACATACCGACATTTATCATAAACTCACAGAACCCCATAACCAGCTGGACTACAACTCCTCCCACCCTCTATCCTGCAAAAATTCCATTCCATTTCTCCAAATCCTCCATCTCTGTCACATCTGCTCTGACGAGGAGACATTCCAGTCCCAAGCATCCCAGACATCCTCCAACTGGCTCCTCCAGCCTTTTTCAAACAAAGCTCTTCCCACCCCCCCCATCACCCAGAGAGCACTTCATTGTGTCTCCTCTATTCCCTGCTCCTCAGCTCAGAATCACCACCCCTCCTCCAAATATTATAAAGGTAGGGACCCCTTGTCCTCACTTTCCATCCCACCAGCCTTCGCATCCAAAATATCATCCTCAAACACTTCCGCCAACTCCAATTAGATCCCACCATCCAAAACATCTTCCACTCCCCACTCCTCTTTGCCTTCCGCAAGGACCATTCCCTTCACCACTCCTTAGTTCACGCTACATTCCCCACCAACCACTCCAACCCGCTCAGTACCTTCCCCTGTAACCGTAAAAGGTGCAGCACCTGCCCACACACCACCTTCCTCACCTCCATTTAAGGCCCTAAACAGTCCTTCCAAGTGAGACAGAGCTTCACCTGCATCTCCTCCAACCTGGTCTATTGCATCCGATGCTCCCTCTGTGGTCTTCTCTACGTCGGTGAGACCAAACGTAGACTAGGTGACTGTTTTGCCGAGCATCTCCGCCTGGCCTGTAACGGCCAACCTAACCTCGCAGTCATCGCCCATTTCAACTCCTCACCCCTCTCCCGCTCCGACGTGTCCGTCCTCGGCCTCCTCCAGTGCTGTAGCGACTCGGAACGCAAATCTGAAGAACAAGCCTTATCTTCCACCTGGGCACCCTACCGTCTGGAGGACAAAACACTGAGTTCTACAATGTCAAATGACCATGCCACTCAACCTCTGTCACCTCTTCCAGCCCCACCTCCTCCCTTCCATTCTACCTTCTGACCCTCCCTTCCAGCCATCAACCGGATTCATCCCTCCCATTAACCAACCAGGTTGTTCCTGCTACCAGTGTCTACCTATCACCACCATTCTGTCTCCACCCCTTCCCACCCCGTCGTTAACTGCAGCTCCCCCTACCCCCACATTGAGTCCTGAAGAAGGGTAATACCCGAAACGTTGACTGCACCTTTCCTCCAGATGCTGCCTGGCCTACTGTGTTCTTCCAGCCTCCTGTTTGCCTATCTTGGATTCCAGCATCTGCAGTTTCATTGCCTCTAAATGTCTTTTCTAACCTATTTTAATACCTTCACAGGATTGACTCACATTCATCTGCCTTTATTTTGAAATTCAAACTCTTAAATATAATATATTTGACATACCTTTCATCACACAGCATTTGGTATGTTTTGCAATCTTTCAAAAAATATCAAATTGTAATTTTGCTCCAGCTACAGGTTGATCAACACTCATATTTTCAAAAGTAACAACTTCAAATGAACCAGCATTAATCAGCAGCTCAGATAAAGCAGTATTCTACAGATTCATAATGGAATGGTTGGTTCTGATACGACAAACCTAAAGGTTATCCAGTGGATCGGCCGTGTGATATTCACACTTTTGTATGATTTTTTTGAACATTTGATTTTGTTCCAATTATATTGAGATTATCAGCACCAAGCTTCTTTTTCTTAAGGTCATCCTTGGAGCAGTACATTGTGCATAACACCAGAAGTTAATGGTCCATCTTTAATCACTTTGCAACCAAAAACAAATGTCAACCTGTTGGAACCTGTGGGATTTACATAGTGCCCCAGGCATACTGAATCTGGAGGGGAGTGCAGCAAATACCTTTATTATATCAGAGATAGTAGGAACTGCAGATGCTGGAGAATCCGAGACAACAAGGTGCAGGGCTGGATGAACACAGCAGGCCAAGCAGCATCATAGGAGCAGAGAGGCTGACGTTTCGGGCCTAGACCCTTCATCAGAAAAGGGGGAGGGGAAGGGGGTTTTGAAATAAATAGGGAGAGAGTGGGAGGCGGATAGAAGAGGGATAGAGGAGAGGATAGGTGGAGAGGAAACAAACAGGTCGAAGAGGCGGGGATGGAGCCAGTAAAGGTGAGTGTAGGTGGGGAGTTAGGAAGGGGATAGGTCAGTCCAGGGAGGACGGACAGGTCAAGGGGGCGGGATGAGGTTGGTCGGTAGGAGATGGAGGTGCGGCTTGAGGTGGGAGGAGGGGATAGGTGGGAGGAAGAACAGGTTAGGGAGTCAGGGACGAGCTGGACTGGTTTTGGGATGCGGTAGGGGGAGGGGAGATTTTGAAACTTGTGAAATCCACATTGATACCATTGGGCTGCAGGGTTCCCAAGCGGAATATGAGTTGCTGTTCCTGCAACCTTCGGGTGGCATCGAACAGTTCATACACTTCACTAACACCTTCCACCCCAACCTTAAGTTTACCTGGACCATCTCTAACACCTCTCTCCCCTTCCTGGACCTCTCTGTCTCCATATCGGGCAACCACCTAGAAACCGATATTCATTTCAAGCCCACCGACTCCCACAGCTACCTAGAATACTCCTCCTCCCACCCACCTTCCTGCAAAAATGCTATCCCCTATTCCCAATTCCTTCGCCTCCGCCGCATCTGCTCCCAGGATGAGGCATTCCACTCCCGTACATCTCAGTTGTCCTCGTTTTTCAAGGACCGTAACTTCCCCTCCTCGGTGGTCGAGAACGCCCTCAACCGTGTCTCCCACATCTCCCGCACCTCATCCCTCACACCCCGTCCACGCAATAAAAACCAAAAAAGAATCCCCCTCGTCCTCACGTACCACCCCACCAACCTCCGGATCCAACGCATCATCCTCCGACACTTCCGCCATCTGCAATCCGACCCCACCACCAAAGACATCTTTCCCTCCCCACCTTTATCTGCTTTCCGGAGGGACAACTCTCTCCGTGACTCCCTTGTCCGCTCCACACTCCCCTCCAGCTCCACCACACCCGGCACTTTTCCCTGCAACCGCAGGAAGTGCTACACCTGCCCCCATACCTCCTCCCTCACCCCCATCCCAGGCCCCAAGAAGACTTTCCACATCAAGCAGATGTTCACCTGCACATCTGCCAATGTGGTATACTGCATCCGCTGTACCCGGTGTGGCTTCCTCTACATCGGGGAAACCAAGCGGAGACTCGGGGACCGCTTTGCAGAACACCTACGCTCGGTTCGCAACAAACAACTGCACCTCCCAGTCGCGAACCATTTCAACTCCCCCTCCCATTCCTCAGACGACATGTCCATCCTGGGCCTCCTGCAGTGCCACAACGATGCCACCCGAAGGTTGCAGGAACAGCAACTCATATTCCGCTTGGGAACCCTGCAGCCCAATGGTATCAATGTGGATTTCACAAGTTTCAAAATCTCCCCTCCCCCTACCGCATCCCAAAACCAGTCCAGCTCGTCCCTGACTCCCTAACCTGTTCTTCCTCCCACCTATCCCCTCCTCCCACCTCAAGCCGCACCTCCATCTCCTACCGACCAACCTCATCCCGCCCCCTT
>NW_025976824.1:0-7242 GCF_021869965.1 Rhincodon typus | reverse complement strand
CCCTGTCAACCTGCAAAATCCTCCTCTCTAACATTTGGGGGCTAGTGCCAAAACTGGAAGAGCTGTCTCACAGATTAGTCAAGCAACAGTCTGACATAGTCATACTCACCTTAGGAGTCAATGTCCCAGACACCACTATCACCATCTTTGCATATATTGTGTCACACTGGCAGGCCAGACCCAGCAGAGGTAGTAGCATAATGGTATACAGTCAGGAGGAAGTTGACCTGGGATTCCTTAACATTGACTGTGAACCCCATGAAGCCTAATGGCTTCAGGTTAAAAATGGGCAAGGAAACCTCCTGATGATTTCCACGTCCCATCCACCCTCAGCTGATGAATCAGTACTCCTCCTTAACAAAAAGAGAAATTGCTTGAATAATTCAGCAGGTCTGGCAGCATCTGTGGAGAGAAAGCAGAGTTAACGTTTTGGGTCCAGTATTCTGAATTGCTGAACAGCAATTTCTGTGTTTGTTTCTGATTTCCAGCATCCTTAGTTCTTTGTTTTTTTGTTCAGTATTCCTTCATGTTGAACTTAATGGAAACACTGAGGATGGCAAGGGGGCAAAATGCATTCTGGTTGGGGTATTTCATTATCCACCATTAAGAGTGGCTTACAGCATCACTGTTCATCGAGCTGGTGGGTTCCTAAAAGACACAGCTGCCAGACTGGGTCTGCAGCATGTAGTGTGGGAACTAACAAGAGGAAAAACCATACTTGATCTCATCCTTACCAATCTCCCAGCTGCAGATGCACCTGTCCATGACAGTATTGATGAGTGACCACTGCACAGCCAAAGTCCCACTGTCACATTGAAATTAACTTCTATTTGTTGTGTGGCACTATCAGTGTGCTGAATGGGACAGACTTGGAACAGATCTAGCAATTCAAAACTGAGCATCCATGAGGTGCTGTGGGCCATCAGCAGCAGCAGAATTGTAGTCCCACACAACCTGCAACCTCATTGTCTGGCATTTCCCCACTCGACCATTATCATCAAGCCAGGGGATCAATGTAAAATACAGGGGAGCATCCAGGAGCAGCGCCAGGCATACCTAAAAATGAGATGTCAACCTGGTGAAACTACCAAACAGGGCTACTTGCATGTCAAATAGCATAAGCAGCAAGTGATAGACAGAGCTAAGTGATCGCACAACCAACGGATCAGATCTAAACTCTGCAGTCCTGTCATATCCAGATATAAACAGTGTCCTGGAGGAGGAGGGTCCAAAAATATCTCCATCTTCAATGATGGAAGAACCCGACTTATCAGTACAAAAGACAAGGCTGAAACGTTTGCAGCAATCTTCAGCCAGAAGGGCATAGTGGATGATCCATCGCAGCCTCTTCCAATGGTCCCCAACCTTACAGATACCAGTCTTCAGCCAATTTGATTGGCTGCACGTAATATCAAGAAACAGCTAGAGTTTCTTGATACTGAAAAGGCTGTGGGCCCTGACAGCATTCCAGCAATAGTCCTGAAGACTTGTGCTCCAGAACTTGCTGTTCCCCTAGCCAACTCTTCTAGTTCAGTTACAGCACTGGCATCTATCTGACAATATGGAAAATTGCCCAGGTATATCCTGTACACAAAAGACAAGATAAATCCAACCCAGTCAATTACTGGACCATCATTCTACTCTCAATCATCAATAAAGTGATGGAAGGTCTCATCAACAGTGCTATCAAGCAACACGTGCTCAGCAAAATCTGCTCAGAGTCAGTTTAGGTTCCACAAGGGCCGCTCAGCTCCTGACTGCATTACAGCCTTGATTTAAACATGGACAAAAGAGCTGAATTCCAGAAGTGAGGTGAGAGTGACAGTTCTTAACATCAAGGCTGCATTCTACAGTGTGGCATCAAGGAACCCTAGCAAAACTGCCATCAATGGGTATCAGGGAGCAAACTCTCTGTTGTTTGGAGTCATACCTGGAGGTCAGTCATCTCAGCTCAAGGATAATTTTGCAGGAATTGACCTTCCCTCTGTCATAAGGTCAGAAGTGAGGAATTTCATTGATGATTGCACAATGTCCGACACTGTTTGTGACTCCTCAGATACTGAAGCAGTCCATGTTCAACTGCAACAAGATCTGACAAGTGAGTGACATTCGTGCTACACAAATGCCAGGCAAGGACCATCTCCAATAAGAGAAAATCTAACCACATCCTTCGATGTTCGATGGTGTTACCATTGCAGAATCCCCTAATATCAATGTCTTCAGGATTACCATTGAGCATAAACTCAACTGGACTCACCACATAAACACAGTGTCTAAAAGAGCCAATCAGATGCTCAGAAATAACTCACCTCCTAACTCCTCAAAGCTTGTCCATCATCTACAAGGTACAAGTCAGTAGTTCCAAGATAGCGCTGAAGCATAGCTACGGTTTGTGAGCTCTCTACAGTTGATCTTAGTCTTACGTATCTTACAATAGTTATTTGTATGGTACAATCTGCCTGTACTGCACGCAAAACAAAACTTTTCACGTACCTAGGTACATGTGACAATAATAAATCAAATCAAATCAAAAGTCAGGAGTGTGATGAAATACTCCCCACTTGCCTGGAGAGGTGGAGGTCCAACAACAGTCAAGAGGCTTGACACCATCCAGGACAAAGCAGCCCGCTTAATTGACACCACATCCACAAGCATCCACTCGCTCCAACATCGACACTCAGTAGCAGCAGTGTGTACTATCTACAAGATGCACTGCAGAAATTCACCAAAGTTCCTTGGACAGAACTTTTCAAACTCACAACCACTTCCATCTACAAGGACAGGGGCAGCAGATACATGGGAACGCCACCACCTGCAAGTTCCTCTCCCAGTTCTACCCTGACTTAAAAATATATAACCATTTCTTCATTGTCGCTGGGTCAACTTCCCTCCCTGACCTTTCCAATCCTCCTGGTATTGTGGGTCAACTTATAGCCTGTGGACTACAGCAGTTCAAGAAGGCAGCTCACCACCACCTTCTCAAGGTTAAATAGGGGTGAGCAATAAATGCTGGCCAGCCAGTGACGCTGGGGTCTAATAAATGACTTTTTAAAAATCTGTTTGGTAAACATTTCAGAATAGAACAAAAGAAATAACTTGCATTTATATAGCTCCTTTCATAACATCATCAATTCCTCAAGTACATCACAGCCAATCAACAGGGTAGGGCAGTTACGTTATTGAAAATGCTGCCGCCAATTTGCACGCATCAAGATCCTGCAAAATATAATTTCCCAATGTCCCAATGTTTGTTATGGTGTTGGTTGCGAGCAATGTTCACTTTAAGCTGTGTGCTGCACAGCTACTTGGAGGGTCCATGCACACTAATTGGTGTGTGGATGCATTCATTTCTGGTTCCAGAAGTCGCTGTTGCACACACACTTCAGAAGTCCACATAGCGGCAGGAAATATTCGAGGAAGCATGGGTTGCAGACTGAATAATAACCAGGGAGAATTTCCCTGACCTTATTCACATTGTGTCTGTGGGATCTTTTGCACTTTGGAGAGCAATGGCCCTCCAGTTTAATGTCTCGTCCAGATGTGGACCTTGACTAATGTTTCAGTCTCTCAGTATTGCATTGGAATGTCAGTCTAAATTACATGGTTAGTTATCTAGAGTGGGACTTGAACTTACAACCTTTTAACTCAAGCAAGAGTGCTATCACTTAGAACATATAACAATACAGCATAGGAACAGGCCCTTCAGCCCACCATGTCTGTGCCGACCATGATGCCCTGAATTCCCTGTCTCTTCTAAATTCCTTTTAAATGTTATTATATCTGCTTCTACCACCTCCCTTGGCAGATTTAATTTACTCCCCCTGTGACGTAATATTTTGGACCATCCTACCATGAGGGACCTTATCAAATGCTTTCGTAAAGTCTATGTAGACAACATCCACTGCCCTACCCTCATCAATCATCTTTGTCACTTCCTAAAAAAGCTGTCAAATTTTTGAGACAAGACTTCTCCGCACAAAGCTATGCTGACTGTCCCTAATAAGTCCAAATGCAAGTAAATCCTGTCCTTAAGAATCTTCTCCAATAATTTCCCAACCACTGATGTAAGGCTCACTGGCCTATAATTTAGTGGATTATCCTTGTTGTCCTACTTAAACAAAGGAACGACATTGGCTATTCTTCAGTCTCAAAAGGGACTTGAACCTGGGATTTCTGGCTTAGAAATAAAGACACTACCACTGCACAACAAGAGCCCAGAATGATGTTGTTCTTATCCACAGTAGCAATTATTGCTGACTAAACTTAACGCGAGGCTACCGACTGAGTCATGGTTGATACCACCTGAAATGTTGGTCATAATTTTCAAGGCTAAGGAGCACCATCACAGTGGAGATGGAGCAGTGAGATTTTGCTAGATTATTTGGTGCACATTCATTACTAATTAAGTTTTGTGTCAGACAGTGCCCTACAGAGGACAAGAGATATGAGCAGCTATAGATCATATGGGTCATTGAGCCTGCTGTGCTATTCAGTGCAAAATGGCTGACCTTGAACTTCAACTTCACTTTCCCATGTATCCACTATATCCCTGCTTCCCTAAGCCAACAAAAAGCTGTCTCCTAGATTTGCATGTAGTTAGGGGTGGACCATCCACAACCTGCTAGGTTAGAGACTTCCAATGTCCAACCTTTTTTGTGAAGAATTTTGCCCTCATTGCAGTTCTAAATGATTGGCCTCTTATCCTGAGACCATTCTTTAGATTCCCAGACCAACAGAAACAACCTCTCAATGTCTACCCTTTCAGAATTCTGTACATTTCAATTAGATCATCGCTCAGTCTTTTAAGTCCAGAGAATCGAGGCCCAATTTACATAGCCTTTCATCATATAACAACCCCTGCATCTTAAGGACTAATCTAGTGAACCTTTTCTGAATTGCTTCAAATGCAAGTATTTCCTTCCTTAAATTTGAGACCAAAATTGCAGGCAGTGTTCTAGGTGTTCATCTGTCACAGAGACTTACAGCCCTGCTGTGTTATTATAGTATTTTCTTTTCCAGTTCCTTCCATTACTTTCTCCTATGATGCACTGACCTCTCCCAGGGTTAATCTGAGTCATTGCACTGAGGATCAATTCTTCAGATCTCCTTTCTCCTCCTGCTGGGAAACTGCCAGGTCTTCACTTGGACCGTGTGAAATAGTGTTTGGGTAACAAGCTATATTTCTAGCCCATATTTCAGATCCATCCTGAGGGAATGCACCAGGCAGCATGGTGGCTTAGTCGTTAGCACTGCTGTCTCACAGCACCAGGGACCCATGTACAATTCCAGCCTCGGGTGAGTGTCTGTGTGACGTTTGCACATTCTCCCAGTGTCTCTGTGGGTTTCCTCCGGGTGCTCCAGTTTCATTCCACAGTCCAAAGGTTAGGTGGGTTAGCCATGGTAAATGCAAGGTTACAGGGATAGGGTAAGGGATGGGTCTGGGACAGATGCTCTTCAGGTGCCGACTTGATGTGTCGAATGGACTGCTTCCACACTGTAGGGGTTCTATACATTGTCAGAGGAGGCCCTGGCAGTCTGTCCAACTGGATGAAAGTCATCCTTTCATATTATATTAATAAGAGCAGAGAATTCTGCTAAAAATAACTTAGAGAATTCTGCTCATTGTCTTGCCAACATGCCTTCTTCAGCTAATGCTACCAGAGCAAAAACCTGGACATCATTCTGTGGGATTTTGCTTAGCACAAAGTGAATGGCACATTTCACTTCATAACATCAGTGCTCATGCTTCAAAAATTGTAAATGGAATATACACTTTGGATTGTCCTAAGAATATAAAATTGCATTATAAACGAAAAAATTTCTTTCTGTGCACTGCATGACACTTTCAAAGAGTGACCACATGTACGATGGCAAAGATTCAGTAAGTGGACAGAAATTTGCCTTTTGGTGTATAATTTGGGAAAATGTGAGGTTGTCCAGTAGCCAAAAGAAGATAGAAAAGTAGAATATTACTTTAAATGAAGAGAGAATGCAGAATGCCATAGTACAGAGGTGTCTAGGGCCTTGTGCTTGCATTATCATGCGAGTCCTTCGAATTCTTTTCCAAAGAGAGCAGTGGAGACTGGGTCATTGAATAGATTCAGGGCTTTAGACAAGTTTTTGATTGACAAAGGAATTAAGAAAAAGGCAAGAAAGTGCTTTTAAACGCACAGTCAGTTCAACCATGACTTATTGACTGTGGAGCAAGTTTAATGGCCTACTCCTGTTCCTATTTCTAACATTCTTGTGTATCTCCCACAATGGATTCTGTTTCACAATGTTTCCTTTTCATGCAGTTCCACCGTCAATCATAATTGGTCAGTCGGAGTTGTCAGTGTTGGAGGATTCGCAGGCTCTCTTGCCCTGTGTAACTCAGGGATCACCGGTACCGGTGGTATACTGGGAGAAGGATGGTGTTGCAGTGCTAGATGTTCCAGGAAAGTTCACAGCATTGCAGTCAGGGGAACTGATTGTGGAAAATACAACGGTAAAGAACTCTTCATTGCTTACTTGTAACTGCTCCAAGAAAAGCATTTCAAACCCATTCTTATAGTCACATTAGATGTTTCTTTTTCTTGTCTGCTGTCCTCTCTTGAGGTTTCTGGCTATTTCGGGGCTATAGTTCCATGGATTCAGGCAATCATCCAGCATTCTACAGGAGCAGTAAATTTACTTGCCCTTCCCGAGAGACTTGCTGGACCACCTTTATTCCACAGTCACTCATCTGAGATCAGCTAATAAACTGAGGTTCAAACTTTCTCCCTTCTGGGGCCATCTTTTAACTATAGCTCACTGGCGATACTGTTGCCTCAGAGTTGAAATCTGTGTTCCAATCTCACTCCAGAGACCTGGCACAAAAAGCAGGTTGACAATTCAGGGTTACTGAAGGAGTGCCATGCTTGCAGAGATGCTATGTTTGGATGAGATGTTGAGTTGAAGTCATCCCTCCCTTCTCAGGTACAAGTGAAAGATCAGAGCTGTTATCCCCCGTGACCTAGCGGGTACTTATCACCAAAGTAACATCACTAAAAACAGATGAGCTGCTCAGTTTTGTATCACTGTTTGTGGGAGAATGCTACATTACAACAGTAACTACATTTCATTAAAGAAGGTTGAGACAACTGAGTTCGTTGATCGAATAAGCACCACTCCAGCTGTCAAAATTATTAGCTGTTCTACCAGAGAATCCTTTTTCACAGACAACAAGGTGCAGAGCTGGATGAACACAGCAGGCCAAGCAGC
>NW_025976823.1:0-7243 GCF_021869965.1 Rhincodon typus | reverse complement strand
AACCCCCTTCCCCTCCCCCTTTTCTGATGAAGGGTCTAGGCCCGAAACGTCAGCCTTTCTGCTCCTATGATGCTGCTTGGCCTGCTGTGTTCATCCAGCCCTGCACCTTGTTGTCTCGGATTCTCCAGCGTCTGCAGTTCCTACTATCTCTGAATCCTTTACCGATATTATTTTATATGTTTGTTCCAATATTTTAAGTTCACTGATGATTAGGTTTTATTGGCACTTCTTTGATATAAAGCTGTTACAAACAATAGATTTGTAGTCTTCTGTTTTTACCGGGTATCCATAAGATGGACAGACATTTCTGGGATAGCATCTATAATCTCCTGCATTATTGCTTGCAGCCTACCTAGAAACTTGATAAAACTGACAAAATTTGTGGCCTACTGATGCACACAAAACCAAGGAAAGCACTGGTTTAGTAAGCACAGTAGAAAACGGTTTTCAAATAACTTTCCTTGGTGTTTCTGATGAAATTCATTTCTCAAAGAACTTTCATTGAGCTGAATGTGACACATACCTAGGCACTTGTATGTTGGCTTCTAAAAAATCAACAAGAACATATTTTCTGTCTTTCACTTTTGTAATCGCAATAAGAGTTAAGTTTTTCAACACGTTGTGATGGAAGAAAATAATCGTGTACTAAATTGGGTACATGCCAAACTGCTGAGTGTATCTATCAATCATTTTGACTGGAAATGACTGCATGGAGTTTTTTTTTTATATTACTTCCAATCATGTTCTTATAAACTTCCAAGCTCCAATGCCATCTGACCTTTCCAGAAAAAAAATCCTATTACTCAAAAGGCTAAAAGAATTCCTATCAATATAATTAAAAGCCTGCCCTATTGCCTAAATGTCATACCTGCAAAGTATTTGCAATTCTATCTTTTGACAGGCTCAAATTTTATGCTCACAAAATAGCAGCAAGTAAATGTGAACTGAGCAGTCTGAGAACCTAATGGTGAAAGGATAGCTCGCTGGTGCAAAAATGATCTATTAAAGAAAGAGCAAATAAACGTGAAAAGAAGCAATTAAGAAAGATAAATGGGAATAAACCAGCAAACAGACAAGAGAAGAAAACCAAAGTGCTAGAATGCTTGAAATTGATTTAAGATACTTTAATTGGTCATAGTATTCCAACTTCCTTTTTCAGTATTTTTGTCTTAGAGCAAATGTGGTTGAAAGGTGAGCTTGCATCTTGACTCTATATGTGAATGATAGACAATTAGTAACTCAAGGACACAGGTTGATAAATACCCAGATTGAGAAATGGATGGAAAACTTGAGGAGTGACTAATTGCTAAGATACCATATATCACGGTTAAAGATTGATGAATGCAATTACTGTTCTATAAATAAAGCTTACAGAGGCAAAGATCAAAAGTATAAATGAGGTAAAACTAAAATTCAAACTCAATTAAACATGCCCAAGTACCACATAGGCAAAGACCACTTTTTCTTTTCTGAGTTGATTAGCTCAGCTGATTAGACAGCTGATTAGTAATACCAAAAGAGCTAGTTCAATCCCTATATCGGCAGAAGTCACTATCACCTTGTTATTGCTTCTCCCCTGAGGTTTGGTAACCCTCAGGTTAAACTCACAACCAGTCATTTGTTTCTAATGAGGGAGTAGATTATAGTGACTTCTAATTTATATTTATTTCATACTTTTTAATGTCATATAACTTCCTAAAGTAAGTATGACACAGAGCCACATAAGGAGATAGCATAGTAAATGACCAAAAAGTTGGTCAAAGACAAAGTTTTTAAGGAATGTCCTAAAAGACAAAGGTTAGGTAGAGGTGGAAATTCCAGAACTTAGGGTATAGACAACTGAAGGCCTAAGACACAACTTTTGGAAGGGGTGGGAAGCGAGTAAGGGTGGTAGTGGTGTTAAGAATTAAAACTGGCAGCATACGAGAGGTCAGAATAAGAAGAATGTAGACATCTTGGAGAGTGATAGGGCTGATATATGGTACTGTAGCCATAATGTCACTGCACTAGCAATCCAAATGCCCAGGCTAACATACTGCAGAGAGGATTCTAAATCCCACCATGGCATCTGTTGGAATTTAAGTTCAAATAAGAAGACCTGGTATTGAAAGCTGGTCTCAATACTGGCGACCATGGCAGTTATCAATGACTGTTGCAAAAAGGGATGGCATTGTGGCTCAGCAGTTCACGTTATTGCCTCACAGCACCAGGGACCAGAGTTCGATTCCAACCTCGGGCATCTGTCTGTGAGGAGTTTGCACATTCTCCCCGTGTCGCGTGGCTTTCTGCTAGGTGCTCTGGTTTCCTTTCACAGTCCAAAGACGTGTAGGTTAGGTGGATTGGCCAGGCTAAATTGCCCATAGTGTGCAATGGTACGTTGGCTGGGTGGATTAGCCATGGGAAATGCTGGGTTACAGGGATAGAGTTAGGGGGTCGGTCTGAGTGTGATAATCTTTAGAGGGTCAGCGTGGACATGATGGGCCAAATGGCCTGCTCCCACACTGTAAGGATTCTATGATTCAGAAGGAAATCTGGCCTACATGTGGTTACAGATGCATGACAATATGGTGAACTCTTAATTTCTCTTTGAAATGACCAAGAAAGCTAATGAAACAATAAGAATGGGCAACAAATGTTGACCCTGCAGCGGTGTCCACAACCCATGAAAGAATAAGAGAAAAATAAATGACAGAGATAGAGAAGGGTGATTCTATGGAAGGGTATGAAGAAAAGAAAATTTTTTAAATAATTGAGGCAGCCAATGTAGGACTTTGATGTCAAGAGAAGGGTGCAAGTTAGAAGAAGCACAGCAGGTAACAGACATGAATGAGGGTTTGGGCTGCAAAAGAGCTGAGGCAGGGGTGGATGAGAATGATACTCTAGAGGTGGCAATATGTGCCACAAAGCAACAGTGAAAGTTCATTGTGAAGTTAAATATGACTTTTGGATTGCAAGTAATCTAGGGAATTGGGGAAAGGAATGGAATCAGTGATGAGGAAACTGAATTTATGGCCAAAAAACAATGACTTCAGTCTTCCTGACATGTCATTGGAGAGAATTTCTGCTCATAATACAGGATTTCAGAGAAGCAGTTTGATCATCAAGAAACAACGGAAGATTCAAAGAGATGATAAACCTGGGTGCCAAAAGCATACCTGAGGAACCTGACATTGCACATGAATTTGTCAAGAAACAATGTGCAGCTGATAAATAGAGAAGGGCCAAAAATAAAAACCTTAGGAGATACCAAAGGCATTTTCATGGGACTGGAAAGATAAGCCACTTATGGTGGTTCTCCGATCATAATTAGATGGCTAAAAATGGATCCAGGTGAATGGAACCAACTGGATGATACTAGAGAGGTATGGGAAGAGGATGGTTTGATTAACTGAAACTAATTCTTCAATGAAGGAAGGATGGAGGGTGGAGAGGGGAGGGTAGTAGCTTAACGTTGTCACAGTCACTTAGGATACCATTTTTGATGAGCACTTTTTCAGTACTGTGACAGAGGTGGGAACCTGATTGGAGAGAGTGGAGTTTTAGGGAAGTTGATCAAGGATTTGGGAGAGAACAGCATGGTCAAGGGCTTTAGAGAAAACAGGAAGTTGGAGACAGGGCACCAGTGTACAAGGGTAGGGAGAGGGGTTAGATAACAAGAAAGGTGAAGATGCCAGATTATAAAGAGACAGAGGGACAAGACCTCCAAACACTACGATTATCAGCTAGTATAGGAGTCTGATAGGGAAGCTGAGTATCAATGGTTTACTAGTCAAAAGTATAAGTTCAGGGCTAGGCCAGGAAAGAACCTTAGAGTAAGATCATGTTGATGGGCCAGGGGAAGGAAGGAAGGGATATGGCAGATGTACCTGGTCAGATGATCTCAATCTCAATGACAAAGAAGATCATGAGCCATTTATGCTTGTTGTTGATGACATAAGCATTGAACATGTTTCTACCAAAATCAAGGAGTGTTCCTGACTTGGTGACAAGCTACAGCATTGTATGGATAGCATGCAAAGCTGGATCCAGCCACTTTCTCCATTGATTGGAAAAAGGGCTGTGCTGTGTCTTAGGACTGGACCATTCTCCATGCAGTCAGAGTCTAGAAACCAAGATGTTATTGGGGCATCATCTTATCACTGAATTTACTGCTGTAAAACAGTTTTAATATATATCGCTACTCATCGATCTTATAAAGCTTGTTATTATAAGAAGCACTCAGATGGAAATCATGAGTGCTATAAGTAAAGTTATTGTCACCAGAATAACAATCCTTTATTGTGATGATAACTATGGAAGAAAATCTCCAAAGCTTCAAAATTATTCTCAGTGCTTCCTCACATTCTTTTTCCTGCTATTTTCTTGCTTCATTCAGGTCAATGGTGTGTCCAAGAGTTGGGGAACTAACGTGTCAAGTTACAACAGGTATTTCAGGATTGAAATTATGAAATGTCCTGCACACAATGGGTGGTAGAAATTTGGAACGCTCTTCTGAAAAGGGCAATTGATGCTTGATTAATTGTTAATTTTATATCTCAGATTGCTAAATTTCTGATAACCAAAGGTATGAAAGGATATGGACTAAAGAGGGCAAATGGAATTAGGTTGCATATCAGTCATAATCCCCTTGAATGGAAGAACATGCTCAAGAGACTAAATGGCCTGATCCTGTTCCTAAGTTCCCTCAAGATGCTTCAGTTTTAACTGGGGAGAGAAGGGAGGAATGAAACAGTCACAACCTAACAGAACTGAAATCCAGAGGATAAGCATTTGTGAAAGAAACTGTGATGTAACTTAAAAGCTGCCCAGAAGTTAAATAATTTGAGAAAGGATAATACACCGTGGCCACAGTTTCGGAAGTCGTTATTTGTGAATATGAATGGGCATTAGTGCTGTGCCAGGGACAGGAATCTATTTTCATAAACAAAATGGCCTGAATTTTCTGCCTAATTGCACTGATCCCTTTTGGTGCAACCTGTCCAAAATTGGTGCAATTAGTGCAAATGAACACAGAGTTTTAGTGCAATCTGAGCTTCTCAGATTATTTCTCTAGTTTAAAAAAAATTGAACTGGAGATCAGCAGTGAGCATAACACAATCCATACCCCTGGTGAATTAATAGACTTACTGATAATTGGTCCCAGTTGTAGGCCTATAGGGACACAAAAACACTAATTGGAAAGTTCTAAATGTTTTTGGAAGAAAATATTTTGCTATGAAGCTGCCTACTGCATCCCAATCCAATCTAAGAAAACTGTTTTGTATGTTCTTCATACGGATATTTGTCAATTTCAGTCTTTCATTATGAAATGGTGGTTTGGCACTGTGACTAACTTGATATGTTTGTGATTTGATTTGATTTGATTTATTATTGTCACTTGTACCGAGATACAGTGAAAAGTATTGTTTTGAGTGCTAAGCAGACAAATCATACCCTACATAAGTACATCAGGGTACATAGAATCATAGAACAGAATACAGTATATAGTGTTACAGCTACAGAGAAAGTGCAGAGAAAGATCAATGCTAAATATGAGGGGTTTGTTCATAAGACTGTTAAAAGAGGTGAAGAAGCTGTTCTTAAATCAGTTGATACATGTTTTCAAACATGTGCATCTTCTGTCCAATGGAATAGAGTGGAAGAGAGTATAACTGGGGTGGGAGGGATCTTTGATGATGTTGGCTGCTTTCCCGAGGCAGTGGGTATTGTAAATGGAGTCAATGGAAGGAAGGATGGTTTTTGTGATGGACTGGGTTATGTTCACAACTCTCTGTAGTTTCTTGCAGTCAAGGGCAATGCAGTTGCCATACCAAGCTATGATGCATTCAGACAGGATGCTTTCTATGGTGTATCTATAGAAATTGGTTAGAGTCATTGTGGACATATTGAATTTCTTTAACCTCCTCAGGAAGTAGGGGCATTGGTGTACTTTCTTGACTGTAACATCAACATAGATGGATCAGGACTGATCATTGGTGATATTTACTCCTGGAAATTTGACACTGTTGACCATCTCCACCTCAGCACCATTGGTACAGACAGGTGCGTGTCCTCCACTCCACTTCCTGAAGCCGATGACCAGCTCTTTTGTTTTGCTGACTTTGAGGGAGAGATTGCTCTCTTTATTCCACGCCACCAAGCTATCTATTTCTTTCCTATCCTCTGTCTCATTCTTCTTTGAGATCTGACTCACTACAGTGGTGTCATCAGCAAATTTGTAAATGGAGTTAGAGCTGAATTTGGCCACACAGTCATGAGTGTATAAGGAGTACAGTGAGGGGCTGAGCACACAGGCTTGCAGGGCACTGGTGTTGAGGATTATCGAAGAGGAGGTGTAGTTGCCTGTCTCTACTGATTACGGTCTGTGGATCAGAAAGTCAAGGGTCCTGTTGCAAAGGAGGGGGGTTGGGGAGCAGAGTTCTAAGTCTTGAAGTTTGGAGATGAGTTTTGTTGGAATTATGGTGTTGAAGAGGATAATTTGATTTTGGTGACAAGCCTATTTCCAGTTGTATAAATCAGATTGCACCTAGCTATCATTCTTAAATATATCAAGGAATACACTTCAGAGCTTTTCTTTTAAAAAAAATGTTTTGAAACTGTGCTCTATTGCATTGGTTAATGGCAGATATTGTACTCAGAAATAAGCAAATGAGTTGTAGAGATACTTGAGACAAACAAATCACTTTTCAAAATATGCACAATTTGAACCTATTTTCACCACCTCTGCCCGAAGCAGGTGATGATATATCCATGCAAAATATAATGTAAAGGTCACCATAGTCCTTCTGGACCATTGCATTGCTCTCTCAGTAGAGAGGGACATCTGATGGTGGTGGTCTAGCCTGGGGGCCACCACACCTCAGGTGAGGGGAGAGGTTGAGAAGGAGAGCCCTTTATGGTAACCTCATCTATTACAGGAATTGAACCCATACTGTTGGCATCACTAACCAGCTGTCCAGTCAACTGAGCTAATCAAACTTATATACAAAAGCTACTATAAAGCTGATACAAAAGCTCTGAATTTAATAATTATAGTTGAGGATGTTAAGAAGTTGACATGAAACTGCAGCATCTACTGTATTATTGGGGAAACACAAATTTGATGCTATGATCTGTGAATCACCCCATATAGCTAGTTAGTGAGAACTAGCGTGATGATAGAGCTAACAAGGTGTAGAGCTGGATGAACACAGCAGGCCAAGCAGCGTCATAGGAGCAGGAAGGCTGACGTTTCAGGCCTAGA
>NW_025976822.1:0-7243 GCF_021869965.1 Rhincodon typus | reverse complement strand
TCCCCTCCCCCATTTCTGAAAAAGGGTCTAGGCCCAAAACGTCAGCCTTCCTGCTCCTCTGATGCTGCTTGGTCTGCTGTGTTCATCCAGCTCTACACCTTGTTATCACACATTATTTTCCCTTTTACACTTTAGAGAAGCCAGAAAGAAATTGCATTTAAATTTAATTGGTTCAGTCACAATCCAGGTGTAACCATACATTGCCACATGGGATCTTCCTTATTGTTATTAACCTGTCAATGCGAGCCCAAAGTTTGAGGTGCATTGGTTAAACCGACTCATTCGCACCAGCCAAGTTAATGTATTGCCCATACATGCTGGGCTTTCTGGCTTCCTCTGAATAAGTTGCAGTGCAGTCTCTGTGCTTGTTGGTAAGCTACTTATACAGAATAGATAAACACCACCATCTGCAATCCGACCCCACCACCAAGGACATTTTTCCCTCCCCACCCTTATCTGCTTTCCGGAGGGACCACTCTCTCCGTGACTCCCTTGTCCGCTCCACACTCCCTTCCAGCCCCACCACACCCGGCACTTTTCCCGCAGGAAGTGCTACACCTGCCCCCATACCTCCCCCCTCACCCCCATCCCAGGCCCCAAGAAGACTTTCCACATCAAGCAGATATTCACCTGCACATCTGCCAATGTGGTATACTGCATCCGCCGTACCCGTTGTGGCCTCCTCTACATCGGGGAAACCAAGCGGAGGCTTGGGGACCGCTTTGCAGAACACCTACGCTCGGTTCGCAATAAACAACTGCACCTCCCAGTCGCGAACCATTTCAACTCCCCCTCCCATTCCTCAGATGACATGTCCATACTGGGCCTCCTGCAGTGCCACAATGATGCCACCCAAAGGTTGCAGGAACAGCAACTCATATTCTGCTTGGGAACCCTGCAGCCCAATGGTATCAATGTGGATTTCACAAGCTTCAAAATCTCCCCTCCCCCTACCGCATCCCAAAACCAGCCCAGCTCGTCTCCGCCTCCCTAACCTGTTCTTCCTCCCACCTATTCCCTCCTCCCATCTCAAGCCGCACCCCCATTTCCTACCTACTAACCTCATCCCGCCCCCTTGACCTGTCCGTCCTCCCTGGACTGACCTATCCCCTCCCTAACTCCCCACCTACACTCACCTTTACTGGCTCCATCCCCGCCTCTTTGACCTGTCTGTTTCCTCTCCACCTATCCTCTCCTCTATCCATCTTCTATCCGCCTCCCACTCTCTCCCTATTTATTTCAGAACCCCTTTCCCCTCCCCCATTTCTGATGAACGGTCTAGGCCCGAAACGTCAGCCTTCCTGCTCCTATGATGCTGCTTGGCCTGCTGTGTTCATCCAGCTCTACACCTTGTTATCTCAAACAATGGGGTGTTGCAGGAATAGTGGCACCCACAATGCTATATCCCAGCATGAATCATCATTATCAGGAGAGGGTAAAACAAATATGCATCTCGGTATGGAGCAGGAGCAAACAAGACAGAAGGAGGAAGCAAAGAGGAAATAGAGAGAGAGAGAGAGGCTGTAAGAGAAAGGCTGCAGTGAAGTCCATGGAAAGTAACTGGAAAAGGGCGAATAGAGGGTAGTTGCAAAAATCAGTAGATAAAACATCTGTACAGTTGAGAGTCTTTGCAGTTATCAGGGCACTGATTTTCCAACTCAGAATGCAGAGCCTTGAACACCTTGGCATTGATTCAACACTAAGCCATGTTTGGGACCTTTGCCATGCAGAATACCTGTGTTTTTTTAAGATTCTGTCTCATGTAATTATGAAAACCTGAGTTACACAGTGCATTTAGAAGTTTAGCCTGTACAATTGGAACTGCCTGGATACATACTTGTTTTCCCTCTCCTGAAAATGATGATTCATGCTGGGATATAGTACTGTGGGTGCCAACAGTCCTGTTACACCCCATTATTTGGCCATTCTTCAGAAGTAGCTCCGAACAATGAACACTGAGAGTTAGTTTGGCACATAATACTCACATTTCTGCACTTTCAAGCCAGTCAAACATTCCTACTGTAACATCAGATAAACACGATTGCTAGGCACCTACATTTTAATATGTTCTTCATGAATCCAAAAAAAATCAACTGTTTCAAAGACAAAGGAAACAAAGTCCTCTTTCTTTCAATCAAAAGCGGCAGTGCTTGTGGATGTGACGAGTCACCTTTTCTTGAGTGGAATACGTTTTTCCCAACTGAGTCTGTGATTTTGTTTCTTTTGTAACGTCTTGCAAATGCCCTTCTTCTTGGAACAATTGAAAGTATTTCCCTTTAAAATGACTTAGTTCCTTTAAATGGTTCTCTGGCCTTGACATCGAGTGATCACAGGCTTGCGATGACATTTTGTGGAAGGAAACAGAGGGACTCACTGTTTCCTTCCTAATTCCAGACAGAAAGGCCGGATTGTTGCTGGATGTTTCCTAGTGTGATGTAACCCGATGGGAATCCACGCTCTGTCAGTCATCATTTGCAAGGACAGCACTGGCTTGTGAATGCTTGCTAATGAATGATATGTATGAAAACGAAAAATATGGAAAACAGAAGTTTTTGTATTGTGGCTTTGCAGATAACTGAACCAGCAAATCCCCACTGATGAGTCCACATTTTAATGTTGAACTGCACACTCATGATTGAAGTATTCTCATCTTTTACCCTTGTCTTTTGAGTAAAGATGAAACAAGTTTCAGAGAAGGCTTTTTCATTTATTTAAGTGCAAATCAAACATACAACCTCCAAATATCTAAAGGGTTTTATGACTACCGTAAACCTTACAGTGAGGTTGGAGAGTTGAAGGGCACGTCATCCAAAGCACATCCATCAAATGTAAATAACCTACTGGATTAAATCCAAACTTCTTATTTTTGCTTATCCATTCATAGGATGCGGCCATCCCTGTCCAAGCCAGCATTTATTGCTCAGAGAGCAGTCAAGAGTCAACCACATTGAATCATAGAAACCCTGCAGTATGGAAGTCAGCCATTCAGCCCATCAAGTCACCGATTGCTGTGTGCCTGGAGTCACATGTAGGCCAGACCACTTAAGGATGGCAGATTTCCTTGCCTAAAGGGCTTTAGAGAACGAGAAGGGGTTACATGGTTGCTATTAGACTGGCATTTCATTCCAGATATTTTAAAAACCCTCAACTTTCAGCATCTGTCTTTTTGGGAATCAGACATACACCCTCCAAACAGTCGTCTGGGTTTCTGGATTGTCAGTTCCGTTGCATTGTCATTACGCCACCACTCCCGTTGCAGTTTGAACCTTTAGGATTGTTTGGAGCTGGTTCAAACTTAGTGATAGGAATGCTGTCAAAAAAGCCAAGGCTCATTCTCAATAACAGTAATTGATTATCTATTATTCCATATAGCTTTGTAAAGCAGATAAAGATCAAAATCTTTGTATAGATTCAGTGATAATTTTATCACATGTTTTATGCTTTAAGCAAGTGACCACATTTAATTCAGTCAGATGATCTGGGCACTGGGACAAGAGCAAGTCTGTCCTTTACATTGTTAGCTGTTCATGCTCTGTTATTGAATGGTCAGATAAAATATTTTGGCTTTGTTTTATCAGACAGTTTTGGCCGTTTCATTAAAGCAAGGCTGGAGAAACTTGTTAGTTCGGTTCCTTTGGACTGCTGTCATTTGAGTTTCATTTCTTATGATCAACAGAGGGAAGTTATCAAGAGTTCAAGTCTCAACACTGACTCTTGAGCAAAGTCAAGTCTGGCACTTGAATTGGTGACTGCTGCCCTCATGGAAGTATTGTCATTCAAATTGACATTAAGTGGAAGCTCCATCTCAGCTCCCAGGTGCATGTTTAAGATCCCATGTCTCCAGTTGAAGATTGACAAAGGAATTCTTCACACTGGGTGACTACTCACTCCATAATATCGCAAAAATTTAATGATCCAATCCTTTATTTTGTTGGCAGTGTGGGGATCTTTCTCTACACCATAGACATTTGTTTCATGCCCTCCTTCAACTGTGACCAATCAACAGATGATGTTTTATTGAAAGTTGCTGTTTAAATGCAAGCTAGATATCTCTAAGAGAAAAGAACCTGCCGCTTCCACTTTATTCGTTATACGTGATCCTATTTTTCACCATGTGGTGACTTATAGTGTTCCCTGATATGTTCTGGTAATAAAACAACACAATCACTAGGAAATGGCCTAATACCTCAGATGGACAATGCATGCAGCTTTTGCAATTTTACCCATATCTTGACATCAATCAAAACAAAATTGTGCAAACTTCTTTTATGTGTGATTTTAATGTAGTCATTGGACTGTTTATTTTAAACAAGCCCATGACTGCACTTATTATGGACACATATGGCTTTTATGCAAATATCATAAGCAGTACACTCTCAGAGGAAATTAAATCCTATTGTAGTTTTAAGAGACCACATTGGCATAGGTCCGGGAACAGCTCACGTGTCTTGGCTCTTGGCCGAGGCATTAGACTTGGTGTAAGGAGAAAGAATAGAATGAAACAGGAAGAAAACTAAACTCCAAAATGGGGTTTGAGAGAAGGGGGAAAATTGTGTTTGAAGTGTCTCTGATGCTGCAGTTAACTCATTAGTTTTCAGTGAATGTCTCCTGATTTTTATCACAGAGCACATACCCAAACTAAAAACGAATTCCTGATTTTCAAAACAGACCAAAATCAAAGCAAAAGGAAGAGCAGGATTAAAACACAAAGACAATGTTCACCCTCAGTTGTAGATGTGCAGCAATGAAAATTTGTTACAAAGGGGAAGAATAGCCATATACAAGCAGTGGTCCCTTTAAATGATGAACTGACAGCAGGCCCACAAGCTTAAAGGGGTCGTGCGCGCAACAAATGGGTTGCACTTAGTGAAGGAAATCAGAGAAAACATTGGCTCAAATCTTGCAGCCCGTCTGGGAATCCTTACTCCCAAACTAGATCAGACGACAAAGTTACCTATTTACTCATCCCTAATCTTTCAGACCCATCTTCCATTGGAGCACCCTGCATAACTCACCAAGCTGAGGGACCTTTGCACCAAAAGGTGCAGGAAAGCTTCATACAAGCCACAATACTTGTTTTTTAAATGGCACTAGTTTTGTATTTCAGTAAGTAAGGTGTTCAAATGCTCAAGACCTCTTTGAGAAGATTTGGAGAGAAGGTAAGCGTGTAAGGGAAATGGGTAAGAGGATAAGCTAGTTGGTGGGTGGATAAGGTGCTAGTGTTACAATTGGGCAAATGAGGAGGTAAGTAGGTCAGATGTGGCTGAGATGATTAGCCTCCAACAATCCCTGTGGTAGGTATGACTCCAAGCAACAGGAAGTTTTCCTGCTGATTTCTGTTGACTTCTGTTTTGTTTGGACTCCTTGATGCTACACCCAGTTAAACAACGCCTTGATGTAAGGGGCAGTCACCATCACTTCCCCCCATGAGCTCAGCTCTGTCATCCATTGTAGTGCCGTACCCAGGGTACTGAGCCCTTTGCTTTTCCTGCCACATATTAGTAACCTGGATCTTGGTGTGCATGGGTCAATTTCAAAATTTGCAGATGACACAAAGCTTCGACAAATCAGAAACTGTGAAGAGGTCAATTTAGAACTCCAAAAGGTCATAAACAAGTTAGTGAAATGGATAGATAGGTGGGAGATGAGGTTCAGTGCAGAGAAATGTAAAGTAATGCATTGTGGTGGGAAGAACATTGAAAGACAATATAAGATAGGGGATACAATAGTAATGAGGGTGCAGGAGCAGACGGATCTAGGCGTATATGTGCACAGATCAATGAAGATTACAGGACAGGCGGAGAGGGCAGCAAGTAAATAACGCAATGCCCTTGGCTTTATTAATCGACACAGAGAGTACAAGAGCAAGAAGGCAATGTTGAACACTTGTTAGACGTCAGCTGGAGTATTGTACACAGTTCTGGGCACCATATTGTAGGTAAAATGTGAATATATTGCAAAGAATCTGGAAGTATTTTGCAAGAACGGTTCTAGGCATGAAAAACTTCAATTATGAGGAGAGATTGAAGAAGTTGGAAGTGTTTCCCTTGGAGAGGAGGAAATTAAAAAGGTGATCTGAGAGAGGTTTTTTAAAATCCTGAGCAAGCAGGATTGAGTGGATAGGGAGAAATTGGTTCCACTTGTAAAAGGATTGAGAGGGTATATATTTGAAGTGATTTGCAAACGAAGCTAGTGTGATGTGAGAAAAATCTTTTTCTCACAAAAGTAGCTAGGACATGGAATGCATTACCTGGAAGTGGAGGAAGTTTCAATGCAGACATTGAAGGGGGTATTGATTGATTATTTGGATAGAAATGAGGTGCAAAGATATGGGGGAAAAGCAGAAGGTCGGCACAAGGTAAAGATGTTCATTTGAATTGCTAGTGCAGACACAATAGTCTAAATGTCTTCCATCTGTGCTATGACACTTTGTGATTCTTCTGTGCTTCAATGTTTTGACCAAGGGCAAAATGAGGTCAGGAACTGAATGGACCTCATGGAACCCAAACTGAGCTTCAGTAAGCAGGTAATCACTGGGTGAACATTGCTTTGAAGAAGGGCAAAAGAGGAAAACCAGGGAATTACAGACTGCGGTGGGGAAATTGTTGAAGTCTATAATCAAGGATCGGGTAACTGATCGCCTCAGAAATTTTCAGTTAATCGGGGAAAGCCAGCATGGATTCATGGCATGTAAGTCATGCCTGACAAACATCATTGAATGTTTTGAAGAGGTGACAAAGGCAGTGAACTGGGGAGTGTTTATGGATGTTGTTCATATGGACTTCCTGAAGGCACTTGATAAAGTCTCACGTAAGAGACAGTGAATTGAGATACAAGCTCATGCAATTGAGGACAAGTTACGAACACGTCTAGGAAATTGGTTGAGTTGCAGGCAATAGAAAGTAGAAATAATGGGTAGGTACTCAAATTGGCAGGATGTGACCAATGGTGTCCCACGAAGGTCTGTGTTGGGGCCTCAATTATTCTCAATGACCTGGACAATGGCACAGCAACTCACATAGGTAAATTTGCCAAAACACAAAGTTAGGTGGCATTGTAGGCAATATAGATGATGGCATAAAAGTACAAAGGGAATTTGAGAAGGCAAAACAGTGGCAGATGGAGTTCAATATAAGCAAGTGTGTGGTGATGCACTTTGGATTGAAAAAGGTTAGATAAATGTACTTTCTAGATAGTATGAAGCTAAATACAGTGGATGTCGAAGAGATAGTAGGAACTGCAG
>NW_025976821.1:0-7243 GCF_021869965.1 Rhincodon typus | reverse complement strand
TTCGGGTTGGGACCCTTCGTCAGAAATGGGCCCATTTCTGAAGAAGGGTCCTGAAACAAAATGTCAACTTTCCTGCTCCTCTGATGCTGCCTGGCCTGCTGTGTTCTTCCAGCTCCATACTCTGCTATCCCATGTCCCTAAGAGTTTTGTTGAGGTCCAAATTGCTAAGTGGCATGCACAGGTCAAGCCAAGACTTGTAAGCGTGGATTATTTGTAGGTATTTGTAATCTCTCTGTTCAGACATGTTATGACACACATCTGGAGCAAATAGGACTTGAACTGAAATCTTCTGGCTCAGAGGCAGAGACATAACCACTACGTCACAACAGCACATAGATTATTTGTAAGCCTACTTTTATTTGATATAATCATATGCTAAGTCAAAGTAAATACGTATCAGTATAGATCAATAGTTACATCCCAAGTCGTCCAATTTATACAATGAGTTCTAAAGAGGAGTTGCTGGACCCAAAACGCTAACTCTGTTTTCTCTCCACAGATGCTGCCAGAACTACTGAACTTCTCCAGCAATTTTTTGTTCCAAATTATACATTATTCTTTCCTTGGAAAATAATGCTTGCTTCCAATGGCTATCCAAAAGAAAAATGAGAACTAAAAATCACATGTACTGCAGCAGTTCAACAAGGATGCTCACGATCATCTTCAAGAGCAACTAAAAATAGACAATAGATGCTGACCCAACAGCAACACTCATATTCCATGCTGAATAAAAAATGGAGCTGATTCACTACTATCGTAATTCAATCAGAAAATGGAAATTCACCATATTATGGTTTACATATTTAATTCTCTGATCCTTGTACATCACCTTCCTCAATATGCAATGAACAGTACCACAGGAGAACAACTCAATTTCATCTGTGAGCAACAACGAGCACATAATAATCTCCTGTCACACAGCAAATGAACAGTCAGCCTCTACCTTGGTGAGAATTTGTAGCAATTGGTAACTGGCAAATTAGATTTGAACTGAGCCTGAGAAAGAAATCCTAGTCATCATTTTGAAAGGGCAAGGTTTTTGTAATATCTGTACCCACTGCCAAATACATATTTCAGTACTGTCAGCAACAAAATAGAAATGACTACATTTCCAAATTTAAAAATTCTCTTAAGATCTTCAGCATAATTTATCTTCTTCATTTACAATATCTTGAGGAGGAGATTTTATTTTTGAATTTCTTTTGTTTCAACTAACATCTCCGACTTAATTAAAACATATTTATTGTTAAAATTTTATCAACGTCAAGGTCTGTGAACACATCCTCAAACGTTTTGTCTTTATAAATAAAATACTGACCTCCCATATTGCTCAGTGCTCACACCCTCTTCTCTCACCTCTATGAAAATTCTCATCAAACTCAGCTCAAACCTTATTTATTGCCTCCCCCTCTCAAACATTTCCCATTTACACTTCAGAACATTCACTGTCACACCTCCCTACTCTCTGACAAGATAAAGCAACAGTCGCAGCAGCAAACAGTCAGGGGTACAGTGGCAATGGTCAGTGGTGAGGCTGGAACCATACAACAGGGATCAGGAGTTGTGTTTTCCATGATCAAAACAAGGGAACCATGGAAAGTGAGTCACACTGGTTGCTTCCTTCTTTCCACTGGCTACTACACTGCTTGCCATATTCATGGCAAGGCTTGTGCTTTCATGATGCTGATCCTGCGGAGGATGCAGCAGACAAATTGAAACACAGGTTCTGGTAAGAATTGGAAGGCTCCTCCACAGCAGCGAAACAATTGCTCAAAATGCCAAATGGATTGATCTGCCATGTTTCACACAGCAGCATGGCTCCCCATCATCTGCTTCTTAAACACATGTGGTTGTGTCTGCGTACAGTCATGAGCTCAGTGTAAAACAGAAAGCCCTAGTTGCCCAGCAGCTAGCTACCTTCAGGTTTGACATGGTCAGAGACTGGCAAAGACAGTGAACTACTGCAGAATAAAAGCATCATAACTGCTGCCAATGCAGTGCGTATTCACCAGCATGGTGAGCTGAGCATTTTCTCACACCAACTGCACACTCAGTGAGTGGCAATGTTTGTGCATGGAATACAATTCAGCATTTCAGACGGAGACATCTATAATGCCATGTCTGTGCTGTGATGACATGCCACAGCATGGTAAACTGGAGTAAACCACACACAGGCTCCACCAACTGACTCGCAGACAGAGAAAACTATAAACACCACTCTCCTGGCATATGTCCTTTCATCCCTCAAAAGCAATGGTGGACAATGCGTTGTCTCAACGTGAAGAAATTCATGGTCATTGTCACTGCTGTAGCCACTGGCAGCCCCATCCTTGTCCTGTTGTGAAGGTGCAGATCTGGTGGCACTGGGATTAGAGCATCGGCAGTATTTTCTTCACAAAGTGCAGGCAATGCCAGCTTTGGGGAAAAGTCAAAGAAGTGCACTCAGAACACCCAAGATGGAGAAAGGTTTCTACTGAGAATCCCACTTTTCCCTTGCATACTGTCATCAGCAGACATTTTTTTATGCTGCCTCTGCTCTGTAAGAATGCAAGGAAGGCGGTAGTTATAGTACCAATTTCTGGGAGCAAATCATTTAACCTGAAAAACTATGAAGTCACAATCACTGGCTTTTCCACATAACAGCACCAATCCCAGTTCATTAACTTGATGCAAGTCTGCGAACCACCACCTATTTCTACAAACTCAAACAGACTAAACAAAAATTAAACAACGACTAATCTGAGGATTGTTGACGATGCCATTAAGAAGCCATGCTAGTGGGGAGGGGAAGCAGGAGTGTGGTTCTTGCTGCTACTGAACCAGATTTCAGTCGCATGTGCTTAAAAGGAGGAATTAGCTGGAACTGAACGTTTAAATGCTAAAGAATCATGAAATGACATCAGAATCTGCCTCTGTATACTTTTAATACATGGTTCCAAAACACCACCAAAGGTGACAGCTGGGTGCAGGCAAAAATGCTACAGAGTTTGCTTTTCATAATTCCAAAATTATAGGAGCTGCAAATTTTGCAGTCCAGGTCTAAGTCTGTTTTAAACTTCAAATTTATCGGTAGAAAATTAGCAACAGACAGGAGTTTTCATTATGTTTAAGTTCTACTTAAATTTTCACTTGCATTGCTATGGTCTCCAGGCTGAACGCCAAGAGCTGGATGATGGTATTAATGTCGTGTGGTTGGATCTTTGCTGACTGGCACAAACACATTGGGCTAAATGGCCTCATCTGAGCTGTAACGACTCAGTCAAATGAAGAACTTGGCCTGTTTCGATTTTCATTGGAACACTTGCGAATTTTTTAAAAGAATATACTTTAATGTGTATTTTTTGTAACTCTTAAATCTTATTGACATTTGCCCTAATTCAATAGCTCAGTTTAAATGAGTATTCTTATAAATACCCATTTAACTAACCTTCCATTCTAACAGCAAGGTAGGAATGCTACTTAGTGGGATGGTTTACATTTACTGAAAGATCATGCGGGCCAGATATCCCATAATTAAATCCAGGATCCACTCCCTGAAGACCATTTAATGCAGTGACTGGCACACCCAGGCAGTTGAAATAATGAATAAACAGTACTGGCATAATGAGATAATTTCCCTCTGGAAATGCTGATATTTATTTTGAAACAGATACTAAATTTCTAATTCACATTTTCTGATGACTTCAAGATCAGCATACCTTTGAATTTAACATGTTGTTGTGAATTTTTTTTTCAAAAAGATTTTCAAATACTTAAAAATATTTAAATCAATCTGACTGGTGGATAAACAGGCATGAATCCATCACAAATGATGCCCTGCATCTGAGGAAAGGTGTTTAGATTTCAATAATGGTAATAGTGGTTGTGTTTGGATGTGAAGGGACACTGTGTTACAGACAAACAATTTCAGTGCTGGAAGGCACAGACATTACTTTGGCATGACAAGTTTGGGTTACTTTAAGCCATTTGCAAAGTGACTTTGAGTTTTGTTTGTACTTCAGCATTGATCACCCACACCACAAGCATTATAAACAGATGCTTTTTAAAGGAGCACTTTCCCTGAGAGACATTTTCACAAGACAGCTATTTTTTTGTGCCATTGTGAAATGTACTCACTATAGGGAAAACTATCACCGATTATTCATGCTGGTATTATACTGTTCTTCATTGCTAATGGTTGTGTGACTCACCATTCTAAGTCAGTGAAAGAAACAAAAATCATATCACTTTTCCTCATAATGCTGTATGCATTAAGTGTGTAGTCAATTATCAATATTTTTGCTGACAACAGTCCAGTTCTTACCAGGACATTCGGACAACTCTTAGCTTCAGGTTAAGAAGCATGAAATAAATCCCCAAGCCATGTTTATATTCAGATGTATTGTATGTTATGGACTTTCTAGAATGACATATAGTTGTATATAAATAATAGTGCTGCAATATGGATTAAAAGGCATGTTTACAAAGTCAATAAAGCAAGTATAAAACCTCCATTTCAATAGGACTGTAAAGATTAAACCAATGGATTGAGGTGTCCATTATGGACAATGGTAGGTCACTCAGAAAAACATGGCAAAAACAGAAATTAAATTCTCAATGTTGAGAAAAAGTTTGATTACTTTGTACCTTCAGTGAAAAATCAAAGTCATCTGAGAAGCAGAAGTAAATATCAAGTGACTTTTAAAGTATCACCTATGACCCAAAATTCAGTCTCAGACTGTGTAAATGGAGTTGCTATCCCCTCATCCTGAAACCCCCAATTTGATTCTGGATGCAATGCTCCCCTTCTTGGGTCACGTTAGGGTTGGGAGTGGAGTTACACTTACAATTTCCTACTATATTCATAAAACATGGTTTGGGCCACAAACATCAGACTAAAGGTCCAAAATGTCAAAGGTCATCTACTCATGGCCCTCGTTGTCAGAGTTGTTCATGTCCCACTGTATCAAGTGATAGGCTAAACGTTTGTTTGTATATGGTATGATTGCTGAATGCTCACATTACTAAGGAGCTATTTTCTTTCTGATATTCCCTTCATAGCATTTTTGGAACACTGACCAATAGATCCAGCCACAGCAGGGGTTATCATTGCTGTGGTCACTGCACATGCAAGCACAGAGAAACTGAGGAGGAACAGATGCATCAGCAAGCCCAGGAACAGCAGAAACCTCCAGCGCATGCCAAACAGTCACCACATGGAGATGTCACAATTGATAGTCCCTCCAGGAGGCAGAGAAGGTACAGGAAGCCCAGAGTTTATCATCCTCCAGATGAGTGAAGCACTGCCACCACTGAATGAGGATATCCCAGGGCACTGTTATAGAACTGGCATCTGTGCAGGACTCGTGACCCAAAGGGATGGTTGGTCAAGGTGGCTGTCAAGGTGACAGCTGTACTAAAAGTTTTATGCAACTGGGAAGATCAAGGATCCAGTGGGGATCTGTGTGGGATCTTTCAATCCTCAACACACAAGCGTATCAAGGCTGTTACTGATGATCTGTCACAAATTGCAGAGCAGTTCATCTTAGCATTGCAGCCCGGACATTAGGTTTTGCCAATGTAGCCAGCTTCCCACAGGTACTGGGCATTCTAGGCTATACATGTCATGTTGACAGCACCATATCATAACATCTGACGTCAATAGAAAAGGAATCCACTTGGTCAGCATAGAAGTCATCTGTGATCACTGATGCCACTTCTTTAAAGCCTACACCAGATGGGCTTCTGCTTAATTTCAAAGGACACATGCCTTACAAGGATAACCTTTGGGGGACAAGGGCTATTCTCTGTGAGCATGAAGATTGTTTCTGCTACACAATCTCCTGACTGAAGCCAAGCGCAGATACAATGTGGACACACTTTCCAGCTGATGATGCACTTCCTGACGAGGAGGTTCTCATTTATGTATGTGTATTTGTTTGAGAGGGTGGGGTAGCAACAACCTTACAATTTTTATTACCAAAGTTCCTGAGTTAACATTTATGAGGTTTTTACAAAGTATATAATCTGAATGTTTCAGCCAGCAGTGATTCACACATATCGCCACAATATATTTAACATTTTCTTAAGCTTTCTAAATGCAAATTTACTTCATATGCAGTCTTTAGATTTCAAAATTGGATCAAAATGGCAATCATGGAAGTTATTTTGTAACATTGCTGTAAAATGATACGCTATGCTCCAGCTTTAACATGGATTCTTTAAGCTACTCCCCAAGCTGCTCAAAGGTGCGATTGCGAGCTACACCATTTATATCACAAGGCAAGTCCCAGAGCAACAAGGAAAACAGGGATAACAATGATTGTGCACAATTATTTTCAAAAATTTGAGATTTGTCTTTTACTTTCGCGCATCACCTTCTGTAATATTTGAGGAAGTTGCACACAGAGATAAACAAAAAAAAATCAGCTTTTTAAAATAAATATAGTGTAAGAGATGATATTTTTCTATTTTGGTATTAATTAGAATATAAGTTGGGTGCTATATAGCTAAAATACCAGGAGAGCTCTCTAACATGAAAACCAAATGCTGCATATTTTTGAGCTGGTAACACATAATTGCTTTTTGAAGGAGTGAAGGAGAGAATACAAGATTGGATGGCAGAGGAAGTCTTTTGAGTAAGGAAATTCTGTCAGCCCTCCAACTGGTTCAGCTGCAAAGTGTTAGAAGTTCTATATGCCAGGACAATAAAGAGAAACACTCAGAGCCTGTGGACTGAAAATTCTCATCTCTCATCTCTCACCTCTCATCTCTTTCTTTCTCTCTCCCGCCCTTCAAGTGGGAAAGAGAGAGAGAAAGAAAAACCAAAGAAACTTGAAAGAAGGAAATCTGATTCAAGACCTAGGTTCACCCAATCAGCTACTGAGTTGAAGAACACCCATCAACCTACCAGCGATAGTGTGCCATCATTGTTAAAAATCAGAAGAACTACTGGAGAAAAGTTAACCCACACTTGAAATCCAGACATTTGATCTTCAGAATTTTGCTTACTCTGTCTATATTCTTATGTCACGTATATTTGTGTCAAATTGTCTGTCTTTGTTTGTGTTGATCATGAAAGAGTATGTAAACATTTGGAGTATTAGAGGGGTCATAGTCTGAGTTGCAGACTAGTGAATTAGAAATCTTTTTTCTTGGTCTTTGAAGTGTGCTACAAAAACTGAATAACTTTCTGTTAAAACAACACAATCCTTTGTTCCAGAGATAGCAGGAACTGCAGATGCTGAAGAATCCGAGACAACAA